>NC_088379.1:61525000-61742500 GCF_037993035.2 Macaca fascicularis | reverse complement strand
TAATAGAACACATTTTGTTTTAGTCAAGGTATTTTTATAATAAATTAATTCAGCTAAAATATGTGACATTTATTTTGAATAATTCCAGAATTATTTTCATGAAGTCATTTACCGTAGGGTATATCTTCAATTAGGGATATATTAGCAAAACATATTTTACAGACTTTAGGGGAAAAAATAGAGTGAATTAACATGTGAAAATTGTTCACAAATCAAATAAAATCATCAATCGATTAGCTTTTATCTTTTCAAATGCATCATTAAATAAAGCAATTATTTACTTTATTCAATTATGTTTCAAAATAATGTTGACACTATTTCCTATAAAGACAATTATAACGACTATTCTGAAAATGATAGGGTGTGACTCACATAAATGTATCTTCTTCTGTGCAACCCCCAGTTTCCCAGAGCATCCAAATGGGTTAGCTATGATCCAGGAAAGCAGCAGTAGCAAGTTTAAAAGTGATCATTGGTTATTTAGTTAATGTGAAATTATCTTGGAAGTGCTCTTCTCTCACTGATCCCCATTACCTTGGCAAAATATATAACTGATTCTATCAATGCTCTTGAACTTGTCCTGCCAATTGATTCCATTAATATTCAAAGTAGTTTCAGTCATGCTCCATTTCAATCGATTTTATCTGCATGGCGCGCTGTTCACAGAGTGGTCACATTGTACAGCAGGTGAAGCTGGCTATGAGATGTCCCACAGTCTTTCAGTCAGTGCACTGCTGGAAGCATGTGCTTATTTACTTATTCGGCAAATATCCTTGCAGCGTTGGGAGAGCACTAAGGAAATAAAAGTGAAAGAGGCATATTTATGTTTTCAAGAAATATTATTTTGGAGAACAGACATCTTTAAATACAGATTTTTTTAAGTATAAAAATAATTACCATTTGTGTGGTGCTTCATAGATTATATACCACATTATCACATAATATGCCTCAGTTAAGTCCATGATATAGCTATAATGTTTGAAACATCTATCTTCAATGTATGAAATCGCTACGTAATGTAAGTTTGGGTAAATCAAAGAAAAGATAATTCACTTTGTACAAGGTGAAATGTACAAGGTGAAATGCCCTTTCCTCATGTCCAATGGAACTATCCACACACATTAATAATGGATAGCAAAGAACACAGTAGAAAAAAATGTGGTTTATATCTTTTCTTTTCATTTTCCATTCCCTGTCCCTTTTGTTTCCATGCATTCATACTTGATAAAGTCTTATTTTCTTCTTAGAATCCTTAGGCAGATCTGCCATCTCGTGTTCCTTTATGTGAAGCTTATAAATTGACCCACCACTGTACTCTATTTAGAAAAAGACAAAACCTATATTAAAGTCTTTAGGTTTCTTATTTTATCCTGCATTCTACCTACATTACAGAATCTACTGCTTGATTTTTTTTAACATATTAGTTAGATGCCTGCTTATTAGTGGCTGAAGTAGAATAGATGCTTAATACGTATTCATCAAATGGAAGAATTATCAATCACTAAGTTAATAATATTAGACACCCATTTAGTAAGTGCTTGCTATGTGTCAGGCATAGTACTAATGCTTCTCGTGGATGGCCTCAGTTAATCCTCAGACCAACTCTAAGACGGATATTTTACTATCATCATCCCCATTTTACAAATAGGAAAACTCAGGCACAGAACTACAACAACTTAACAATGAGTACATATCTTGTTATGGAAATAATATCAGACTTATGTCTTGACTATGTTATGAGCTGCCTTTAACATCTGACCAATTATATGCATCTTTTTATTCATTTAAAAAGGTCTGAATTTGATTAATTATTGAGGTCCATGGCTTTATTTCAAATGTATTGCATTTCTCAATTGTATTCCCAAACAATAAAGCTAAACCTTAATGTTTCAAAACAATATTTAAAAGGGTTGATCAACTTTAGTGTTGATTGTGAAAATCACATCAAGGATTTTTATACAACTAGTTACAGATCCTGACAAATCTAGTTCCAGACACAGACATTGCTATCATCAAAATAAGAGCTATATGACTGACATTTTGAGTTTTTTCTTTCAATATTAAAATACAGAAAACTCATAGTGAAAAAAAATTCCATTTAAATTTTATCCTTTTGATTACTGACTAAATAAAAATTTTAAGATAATATAAAATAATATTTTAAAATAGAGTTTATATCAGGAATGTCTACCAATATTAAACAATTCAACAGAAAAAAAATACCTTGGGGCATTTCACCTTTTGGAATATTATTCTTTGAAGACTGCTGGCATCATTTTTTTGGGTTGTTATATAAAACATAAAATAATCTACAATTTCAAAAGACTTTTATCAAAAAGTATCATAATAAAAATATAATATATAAAGATTAAGTTCTAATGCTCACTATTATATGTGACCTATGATGTATATGTTTGTTTATACATGTATATACACACATACATATGATAAATGTTTATACATGTATATACATGTATAAACACACCCATATGACAAATGTTTATACAAAGAGTAGTTGTCCTTGATTTTCGTGAAGCCAATGAAAAGCATGGACTAAATTATTTGTTTTAAGTTTTGATGTAGAGTCGTAACATTTTGGTTAAATATAAACGTAAATATAAATCATTTCATGTTTTCATTTTGTTTCTAGGGGAATATTCATTTTAAATAAAATCTATTCTGCATTTTTAAATGTTTTTTAGAAAGTGTTTTTGGTAATAAAATCTCATTTTGTTTCACAGAATGGAGACTGATTCAAGTTGCCTGGAGAAATGGAGCTTACTGTAAGGCTGCACACATCCATCGTAAGGGAGATGGGCATCAGAGGAAAAGAAGTAATACTGGTTATTAACTATCCAATTGCTTTTCTTTCCCCCAGCAGCAAGAAGAGTTCAGGGAACCATAGTATTTCTTCACTAACATGATGCTCGAGACCAAGAGGATATTGATCTCCAATTAAAGTCATTAGGAGTATCCTCAGTTTTAAATCTAAGAAAATTCTCATCCTTTCAAATATTATTGGTATATTTTAACAAGTCTCTCAAATACAGATTAGGCAATATTGCTCCAGAGATAGAAACTACTGTGAATGGCTTTAATTGAAGATATATGGGGATAATTTTAATGTATGACATTTGGGGTAATTAAGGCAGAGTAGTATTGGGTGAGGGGAAAGAGGGTGTTTAGGGAAAGAAGCTTCAGACATGTCAATGGGCTCCTACAGCTGTCTTTCTTACACATATGTGCATAAGATTGAGTAGTTTACCTTGCTCATGGTAATTCCATGCCAGAGCTTAGGAAAATTTTGCAGGACACTTTGACTTGCTTTAGGCAACACTTGTCACCCATACTGAAACACTCTTCTTGCTAACAGAGAAGAATATAATCCCAAGGCCATAGACTCTTTTGTTTGACATAGTCTTGTCTCTCTAATGAAAATAAATAAAGAAAAACCATTTGTCATTAATTTTAACAGTTTTTTAACTGCATGCTATCTAAAAATGTAGCAACACAATAGAAATGAGAACATAAGCTTTGATACTGACTTACCTTTCAGATTCCTCACACACTACTCAGTTGCTAAGAAGAGCCAGTCTCAGGTGCACCTCCGTGAACAAAAAGGGAGGCAACATGGAGCCACGTCTATACCTTCGTGGATGGTTAATCTTGTGTCTATCTTTTCCACTACCCCTGTATTAATTTCTTTTGGCTGTGGTAACAAATTACCACAATCATGGTGCCATTGAAAAATAGAAATTTATTCTCTTACAGTTCTAGAGTCTAGCAGTCCAAAATCAAGGTGTGGTGGGGCTGTGCTCCCTGAAGAGGCTGCAAAAGAGAATCTATTCATTGTCTCTTCCAGTTTCTCCTGGCCAATAATATTCTGTGACTTGTAGCCACACCAGTTCAATCTCCAAGACAGCATCTTCACATTTGTCTCTGCTCTGTTTTCATATTGCCTCCTCTTCTGTGCATGTAGCCAAATCTTACTCTGCATCCCTTTATGAAGTTACATGTGGTTGCAGTGGAGCTCACCCAGATAATTCAAGATAACCTCCCCATCTCAAAATTCTTAATTTACTCTATGGCCATACCACCCTGAACATTCCTGATCTTGGCAAAATTCTTAATTCAATCACATCTACAAAGATATTTTTTTCTTGCCATATAAGATAGTATTCACAGGTTCCAGGGTTTAAGACACGGAAATATTTTGAGAAGTCATTTTACAGGCAACCACAAATTGTTCATTGGTTAACAGGTAAAACCAAGTACATATAACTTCAGCTGAGTCTAAATTTTTCTCCCAAACTTCCTTAAGCCCAGACTCATCTTTATTACCTAGTCCAGCTCAGAGACACACAAAGGTCTTTGAGAAGACCCCAAGAGTCAAATACTGCTGAGTAGACACAGGGCAAATGACTCAAACACTGCCTTATGAGAGAAATATAATTTTCACTTAACCTAGTTAACATTTTTTTCATCAGTCCATAATAAAATTTTGACAGTACAATTCATCTTCATTTCCATTTTAATGTTTTTGAAATCAAAATATGACTTTTAATCGATATGCACATTTTCTGTGATAGTTTTACAACCCCCACTGCCCAGGAAAATTGATTATGAATAACATTTGATAAACTCATAAAAAGGAAGAATGTTAACATATATCTGAACTCTCATAAAAAGGAGGAATGATAATATATATAGCTTCCAAGATAATTTTGATGACTTGTGAGTCAATGACTATATGCCTGAATAAATATAGAAATATTATATCCAGTAGAGAGCAGTGTTTCAGTCACAGAGACGGGAATCTCTGTTGTGTGTCAAGAACAGTTGCATAGTTACCCTATGACTTAATGAAGCATCCCTCAAGATGGTTCAACTATTTTGTTTTGAATCCAGGCACCCCAAACAACTTTCTGATTATCAATAATGTTTCTCAATACAGTATTTATCATTTAGATTCACGATGTACACTGTGTAGTTACATTAAAAATATCGGGGACTGCTTAAAGCTGTTTCTATAATCACACTAATAACACGTAAGCAAATCTCATGACTTTGAACATGGAATACTGAAGTTTTGGAAATAGGCATACATTTCTTTGTGTGTGTGCCTGTGTGTGTGTGTGTTTAACATCTAACAGGAAATAACTCTGTACGCTAACAGCTATAATCAAATAAACAATGTCTTAGAAGAAACTCAGTCCACCCATTACACTCCTAAGCGCTGAGGATGAATTAGTGCTGCTAATTCACACTGCTTCTTATCATCCACTAAGGCATTTCCATGACTGCTGAAATATACGAAATTGGCAATTCTCCATTGATACATGGTGTGGACTTCCTGCAATCATTGAATTTAGACTTGAGATACTTAATATATAAAATCTATCCACATTTCCCAAAGCATATTCATGATGAATTAACAGTTAGGTTAGGTTTTTGGTTAAATTAGCTTTCTATACCCTTGACCCCAGTGACATCTCCAAGATACAGCTACCATCATTGAGAACTCATCTGAAAAGCCAGCTGACCTTTCTCTTTAGAACATGTCTTTCCAACTATAATAATTTCATGAAGTAATTGAATATTTACCGGGAAAGGGCACAATACTGGTTTTTGTTTTGTTTTGTTTTGTTTTTGTTTTTGTTTTATAAATCAGCTTATAGAAAAGTAAGTTACATTCAAAATTTGATAAAGACAAGGAACTTATTTGTTCTGTTTACTACTATATTCTTCAGAGCCTAGCGCAGTTCTTGTCAGGTATTTAATGAATACTTGATTAATGAATCAATCAAATAATCAATACACTAGATCTTACAACTGAATAGTCCTAGATAACGTTTATGCTGGTATAATTTGTATATTATTCTTATAATTTAATATTGAACTTTTTATAAGATATCTGCTGAAAATGAAACAAATTTTGGAAATTGTGAATAATTATTTTTAAGATGCATTTTTTAAACAATCTAAAGACTTATTTGTTGCAAATATTTTGGTCTAAAACATTCTTTGAATAACTCTGAATAATTAACTGATATAATAGCACTATGGAGATGAATGTATACAAAATATGTTATAAGAGAATTGCTGTAACTGCTAATATATTGATAATTCATCAAAGATAAAGCCTTTCTTCTAATGAATATATGGTGTGTAAATGATGATTTATAGTAATTTTTTAAAAGTAGCTACAAAGACAGGATTTCACTCCCTTATAATAATTTAACTAAAATGGTAAAAAGTCTAACTGCAGCCAGGATATAACACACTTTTCCCATGTTCTCCACTCTTCCATCAACTTGAATCCCACCCTTGCACTGAGAAGTTCCACATAGAAGTCTGTCTTGCATTTGGAAACTAGAAATTGGAAGCTGGCTCAGTGAAAGGGTATATATAAAAAGAAATTAGGTGCATAAAAGTTAAAAGTTAAATATAATTCTGATCTTTTATGAAGATTTACAAATCAAAACCTTGCCCGGGCGCGGTGGCTCAAGCCTGTAATCCCAGCACTTTGGGAGGCCGAGACGGGCGGATCTCGAGGTCAGGAGATCAAGACCATCCTGGCTAACACGGTGAAACCCCGTCTCTACTAAAAAATACAAAAAACTAGCCGGGCGAGGTGGTGGGCGCCTGTAGTCCCAGCTACTCGGGAGGCTGAGGCAGGAGAATGGCGTAAACCCGGGAGGCGGAGCTTGCAGTGAGCTGAGATCCGGCCACTGCACTCCAGCTTGGGTGACAGAGTGAGACTCCGTCTCAAAAAAAAAAAAAAACAAAGAAATCAAAACCTTGAAAGACACATTCAGTTACTGTCCAAAAATTGAACAGGTCATTGTTAAATGACCCACTACCACACCTTTCTTTCTCACTAAGGCAAATCTTGAAGTTGGATTTGTTGGTTTTCTTGATAGCCCAATATTAAAGAACTTCCTTCTTTTTTATTTTTTATTTTTTTGAGATGGAGTCTCGCTCTGTCACCCAGGATGGAGTGCAGTGGCACAATCTCAGCTCATTGTAACCTCCTCCTCCAAGGTTCAAACAATTCTCCCGTCTCAGCCTCCTGAGTAGCGGGGACTACAGGCACACACCACCATGCCTGGCTAATTTTGGTATTTCCAGTACAGACAGGGTTTCACCACATTGGTAAGGCTGGTCTTGAACTTCTGACCTCAGATGATCCACCCACCTCCGCCTCCCAAAATGCTGGAATTGCAGGTGTGAGCCACTGTGCCCAGCCCAAGATGAGAGGATGTCAGCAATAGAGAAGAGAATTTAAGGCCATGAAGAGGAACAAAGCAGAGAAATGTAAATCCCATGTCTTGAATAAGTAGGAGGTGCTGAACAGTTGCTCTCAACTAATGCTGCCACTTGGTATGGGGACAAGTTGATTGAAATAAAGGCAGTAGACCAGACCGAACATTTGTCAATCATTGCAAATTAATTTAATCTGTCAAAATAGCCTCCAAATGGAATCATAAAATGTTACAGTAAAAAAAAAAGAGAAAGACTTATAATCAGCAGAAGGGAGTTCATGATTTGATACAGGTAGCTATTATTTATGTGGCTCAAAACACTCTCATTGAGCCTTGGCTTAATAATAACAATAATTTTGGAAAGAGTGGAAGAAACACAGCAAGAACTATTGTGTTTTGCTGATGTGTAGTGCTTATGTATGAAACAGAGTGCCAAGTACTCTACGTATTTCATGTATTCCTTATTATTATTCTTTAATATAGAACTGTTGCCCCTAATGAAAAATAAGGAATGTGTAACTTGTCAGGATTAAGTTAGCATTTCTCTAAAGTTACAATGTTTACATATGGCATAATCAAGATTTGAACGTGTCTGCTTAGAGGTGATGCTCTAAATTGTAACTTAAAAATGGGCAGCAGGGGGACAGTGTCCTGGAGTAGGGAGGAAGGTACTCCAAAGACAACTACCTCACTTACTTGCACACTTGATGAAATAATGTACATATAATATAGTTATAAGCTACTTAACATTGAGCTAGTAATTCCTCATTATCTGTCAAGAAACAGCTCAAATGGCATTTTCTTTCTGAAACGTCACTTGTTTTATGCCTTCTATTTCTTGTACCTCCTTAGAATTTATTTACTTCTGCCTTCTGTTATTAAACCCTGAATCGCCAATGCAAGAGTAGTCCCTGGTACATAGTCAGCACTCAGTAAGTCGATGTTGAACTACAATCCTGTTTTATTACTGTGGTTATTATTCCTGTGGATATAAATCATATTTTATATTTGTTACCATCAATACTAAAATATCTTGTTTTATTAAGATTTTATATCTTCTCTACGTAAGTGTACTTTTGCAAACAAGAAGGTCTATTTATTTTGATTATTGCAAATAATATTAGTGAACTCTTATCTATGTAAATGGTAGATTCAACGAAATACAACATAATGTGAATAAGGCAATTTGATGCTGTGATAACTCAGCTAAAACAACAGTCTCAATAACAGATGAAACATGGATTAAAGGAAGATTTCATTTAAAATCTTATTTCGATAATCTTTTTTATTTTTCTCATTACCCTAAATATTTTATTAGCTCCATCTCAGCAAAGCAGATTGATTTAGGTTACTCAATACGTGCTCTGCCAATTTAATTTAATCCTAAAACAACTTTACCTTTCCTCTAATTTTGCTGAAACTCTATGTAATATGCTATCTTTCATCTGCTAAGAGGATGATGCTGACTTAATTCCAGTGAAAACTTCACTTTCACTTTTTTACCACTACTGGACTCTTTTAATCCAATTAAATACCTAAAAAATAAATAATGTTAATGAAACATTATTGGTACTTGTTGTGATAATCAGACAATCAGGCTTAACCTGTGGGTAAAGAGTTGTGAAGATAAATTTCAAATACATTTTTCATTTGGAAACAATATATCTCATGATTTTCTTTGCTGCCACAGTTGCTATTGAAATGGAAATATTTCTACATAATTTACAAAATGACCAGATCAAGGGCATTGTAAACTGAGAGAATTCATGGAGAAGTTCAAACTATATTAAATTTGTCGCCTCTTACTCTAATTATGTTTAGGTATTTTATGGAGTCATTGTAAAAATAAAGATTCTTTGGTCTGTTTAGACATAGCTAAAGTGTGCCTGTTGCTTAATATATGACAAATGCTAAAATAATTAATTTTTTATTAGTAAACCCCAAGTATAGGCAAAAATTATTATTTAATTTCATCTCTTTAAAGCACAAAAATTATTTGTCACTTTTTAAAATTAACTTTGAGAACTGAATTTACACTTTACCCTTAAGTATATAAAATTTAGTTTAATACTGCTCTGAGCCCAAGCCAAGCCATCGCATCCCCTGTGACTTGCACATATACGCCCAGATGGCCTGAAGTAACTGAAGAATAACAAAAGAAGTGCAAATACCCTGCCTCGCCTTAACTGATGACATTCCACCACAAAAGAAGTGAAAATGGCCCGTCCTTGTCCTTGCCTTAAGCGATGATATTATCTTGTGATATTCCTTTTCCTGGCTCATCCTGGCTCAAAAAGCTCCCCTACTGAGCACCTTGTAACCCCCACTCCTGCCCGCCAGAGAACAACCCCCCTTTGACTGTAATTTTCCTTTACCTACCCAAATCCTACAAAACGGCCCCACCCTTATCTCCCTTCGCTGACTCTCTTTTCAGACTCAGCCCGCCTGCACCCAGGTGAAATAAACAGCCATGTTGCTCACACAAACCCTGTTTGGTGGTCTCTTCACATGGACGCGCATGACATATTATATAATGTTTTTTCACATGTTTAGAAATTTTAGGTATTTATTTCTAAGCATACTATTATACATAACAATAATTTCTGAGGACTTTTTTTTAATAAAAATTGAGAAATAGAAGTAATGAGCATATGACTTCAATTTCCTTCCAACATCATATCTTCCAATTTACTAAAAATTTTACCCATAATCTGCCTTCACTCCCTATATATTTTGTCATATTTAAAGTCAGCCCCTCCACCTGTATGGTCTCATGCTCTCATCTACTACATGGTTCCTACAGTGTTTCCCTTTTTTCTTGTAAATTCATTTCCCCCTGCTCTACTGGATCATCCCCACTGGCATGCAATTACATCTTTCATACATACGAAGTTTGCCCCTTGCCAAACATTCTCCAGTGCAACTGACAAATTCTCAGTTTTCCTTAAACACTTTTGGAAAGAGTGGTCTACACTTGCTCTCTCCACTTCCTCTCTCATTCTCTCTAAAGCCACTCCAATCAGTGCTTTTTCCAATCATTCCACTGGAAACATTCTCACTGTGATCACACATGAACCTCAGGTTATGAAACCCAATGGTCAATTTTCAGTCCTTCTCTTCCTTGACCTATTAACTGTATGTATTTGGGTTATCACGCCCTTCTTGAATTCCTTTTTCACTTGGCTTCTTTGAAATCTTTCTCTTGGTTCTACTCCAATCTCACTGGCTACTCCTTTTCAGTCTTTTTAGTTATTACTTCATAATATTGTCAATCTCTAAAATTTAGTGTGCTCTGGGGCCCATGCTTAGATCGCTTCTCAAACTTTCAGTTTTTCAGAAGTCTTTTTTTCTTGTACTTTAAATATTATCTACATGCCAGGCACAGTGTCACACACCTCTAGTCCCAGCTACTTAAAAAGGCTGATACAGAAGGATTGTTTGAGCCTAGGAGTTCAGGGCTATGATCACGCCTATGACTAGACACTACACTTCAGGCTGAGAAACATAAAGAGACCTAGTCACTTAAAAAAAAAGAAGGAAAGAAAGGAACAGCTAAAGAAAGAAAAAAGAAAAAATACTATCTACATAATAAAATGGGCTGCAATTTAAATGCCTAGGCTATACCAATACCCGGAATTCTAGTTTCAAATGTGCAACTGCCTATTCAACAAAAGCATTTGGATGCCAAATAAACTATTCAAACTTAAAATGTCCCAAACAAGACAAAATTACACCCCTTTCAACATGCTGCTCCATCACTTTTTCCCTTCTCAATGTGTGGCCCCTCTTTCCTTCCAGTTGCTTGGGTTAAAAGCCAGGAAGACTCCCTGATTCATCTCTTTTTCTCACTTCCCACCTCTAATCCATCAGAAAATCTTACCAGTTTTAACTTCAAAATGTATTATAATCGGACTACTCACTACCTTCAGAATTACCAACTCATTTTTGTATACTCTTGTTTTTCACCTCAACTATTTTAATAATCTTCTAATCAGTCTACCTATTTCAACCTTTGCCCTGCTATACATTTGCCCAGAAGCTTCAGTGATCCTTTCAAAGCAAGATGCCGGATCATGTTTCTCCTCTGGTTAAAACCCTCTTGGGGTTGTTCCATCTCCTTCAGAGTAAAACCATAACCTTACCATGGAATATAAGGACCTATGTGATCCACCCTTCCCCATCCCTCTCTCTCTCTTTCCCTCTTCCCTACCAATCTATCCTCCTACGCATTTCCACAGTCATACTAACATCTGTGCTCTTTTCCATACACAGGCAGGCATTTTTTGCCTCAAGGCATACATTTACACTTGCTGTTGCCTCTTCCTAAAAAAATTCAATTAGGCTTCTGTTCAAGTGTCACCTCATGGGAGAGGCCTTTCTTGACTATCCTATGTCAAATAGTAGCAGCCCTTTATCACTTTCTAGCCTCAGTGCCCTGCTTCCTTGTCTTCTACTCAAGACTACCACTATGTTTATTGACTATCTCTTCCCACTATAATGTAAGGTCTTGAAAGTAGGAACGTTATCTCTACTACTCCTGGAATATAGTAGGTGCTCAAATGCTTTTGTTTAATAAATGAATATTGTATCTTGAAATTTGCATGATAAGATAATTTTCTAAATAGAGACTTGAACCTCAGTTTATATTCTTTTTAGAAATCATATTCAAAGAAAGCGAAGATTAGAGGGAGAGGGGTTTAATTTTTTTTACTCAGTCATAATAAATGGAACAAACCATTTTTGAAGAGTACAAGAATATTTCAGGCTACATGATATATTTTCTTGTGGTTTTGGCTTTGATGTTAAAAATAGTCGTGGGAAAAGAGAAGCTTTAAAAAGTCAAAATGATTCTTATATTCTTACATATTATGACGGAAACCCAGTCAAAAGAGCAGTGTGAGGAAAGTAAGATGCTCAAAGCTCTACAAAAACTTTTTAAATTCAACTGGTTGCATGGACGAGAGAGAGAAAACATAAATGAGTGAAATAGTACAATTATAAAAACACCAGGATCTAGTGGGAATATGTCAAACTGGAGGCTTCATACTGAATCTGAAGATAGTATTCCGTTTTTAAAAATAGTCAGTAAAAATAAATATCTGCTTAAACGTGTCTCAAAAGGCTGTCAGGCTGTCGCTATTGCAGGAAGAAAAATATCGGAAGAAATTACAGATGTCACAGAGCTACAATATTTCTTACTCAGTACATAAGAACTCTTTCATTTGAAAATCAAGAGTGAATCTTTAAAAGGTTGAATGTAGATCGTTAGCTCCAGAAATCCAAATGCAGATGACAATAGAATACTACTCTATGGCTAAATGAAAAGAACAACTTAAAATAACATTTATGCTTACCATTTGGGGAAATAAAGAGAAATGAGATCACAATTATTTCCACAATAATTCTGAAAATATCATCGTAACTAATTACTGTTCATTACTAATTTCTATCCTTGACTTATTCTGTGTCCATTTGGGGAAAAAAGCATTTTATTAATATTTCTTAAAACTAGTTTATATGCATAGATAACCAGCAGCATCTGGCTTTTCCACATTTAAAGACTGCTGCTCTGACCTTGATCTTTCCTATTCTCTTATAAATCGCAGAGATGTGGGCAGAGGAAAATGTGATTTTGGAATACCCAAAGACACACAAGGTGTTCCAGCACAGAGGAAGCAAGAATTCACTGAGATCTCTTACATGTATTGATCTAAAGATTTCTAGCTCTGTCGATATACAGAGGCTCTGATCATAACTGCATCCATGTATGCAGTGTATTTTCAGTGCCAATTTGCTAATAAGCTACAATAAGCTAATATTTAATGTTCAACTTCACTTTAATATGCCAACAGAGCATTTCACATGCTGTAAATAATTGGAAATCCTAAGACCTGATTTGCAACACTCAGCCTAGCCCATAATAAACTGGTGTCTCAGGGAGATAACATCATAAAGGTAAATCTTCCCATAAGAAATGAAATATAAATACAAAACTACTCTAAACCAAAATTTACTTCAATTGAAGTTAGAGCTGAGTATTTATTGTTTCCTTTCAAAATATCAGTATAACATATCCATCTTAAATGGAAACTTCCTTTGTTGTGTTTACATGCCAAATAAATGTTGTTCTTGTGCCAGATAATCCTGTAGCATGAAGGGCTTGAATAACTTTCTGGAGAGTTTGCCATAGCCTATTGTTCTCTATAAGCTTCTCCAAATGAAGCATTTCTCAGTTCACACATCTAAAGCAATGAAGTACATAATGTAAATTATGCACAAGAGCATGTTGTTGGCAACCTCTGTTGCACATGTGCACCCACATATACACACAGAGACACACATACATTCACTCATACAATAAATGGATAGCAAAGAAACATTTCAAATTAATTGATGTCCAGTAAAAATAGTCAATGTCGGGAAGAATATGATACCATTGACTTATCTTTCAACTCTTAAGATTTATATCTTGTAGGAAGTATAGGTGATTCTCATTCACCTACTGTCCAGATACTTTTGTGGATCGACCTAGTATACTAGATAATTACATTCATTTTACCTTACTGTTCTACGTTCATACTTTCCAAAGATTAGAGTGCTGGCTTTCAAAAAGAGAATTAACGTATTCTTTTTTTATTTTGCTTTTTTATCTCTAAAAAGACGTAGGAATAAATTTGTGTTTATGGTCAAAGACCAAGAAATAAAGTGTGGAAATATTCTATACCAATGACGAAGAGCTACAAACTGAAAGAGTGGGTTGTGAGGGAGAGACACAACAATGTTCGGTATTGTTTAATACATAACCCATGGAGAGACAGCCATCCTGTATGCATAAGACTGCAGAAGACCAAAAGCTTTGCTTAGTTTAGCAGTACCTCAAGGGCAGTTAGAGAGAGACATTATTTCAAACCGGTATAATAAGAGGCCTCATGTGATCTCCTGGAAGCATCATCCCAGCCACCACATGTTAAAGAGGGGTCAACGCTACTGCTGGCGATTGGTCCCCAGGTCCCCTAACTCTGTACTTACTTCACTCTCAATGATAAGTTAGCCGTGAAAATGCAGTTGACATGGACTTGCTGATGAATTATTTCAGTGTTCTTTCGTCTTTATTTATTAGTTGGTATTTGTGAACATTTTTTACATTTTAATTTTCTTTGAAGACGTATTTTATTTTCCTGACAGCATACATTCTGAATTGGGTGCTGAACTCACTAATATCTTTCTCTCTCTCACTCGTTCTCTAGGGATTGGGGGAAATCTAATATTTGTGCTTGGCTAGAGGCTGTCATTTTAGAAACAAAGATACATTTATTTTCCAACAGGAAGATAGAGGTAGCAGCTACACAAATAGAAAATAAGATCCAACAAAAGGAAGGAGGAGAAAAACTACTCATCACAGAGGCTAGTACAGATGCTATGAATGAGCATCAAACGTATTTCAAATGATCCCCACAGTGGGCAAGAGAGGAATCAAAATAACAACATGGCTTTTGTTTCTAACAAAAGAAATTAATACCACCCTTTGGGACACAAGATGTTGCCTCACCTTTAGAGGGTGTATCTCTATGGGCAGACAGGGAAGAACTGAATGCAGACCATGACTCGGGTGGAACTCCCAGGTCCTGAGAGAAGGAATAAACAGTGGATGTAGCATGATCTTAAGACAATAAAAAGGAAAAGCAGATCAAACCTGTAAATAAATTATGTGCCTTTTTTTCGTGCTTTCTCAGGAAAGAATCTTTCAAACTGTTTGCAGAGTTGGATAATTATAACAGTGTGAGCTGGACAGACTGTACTAGAACCGAGGCTGAACCTATCAACCATCCAATTTTCTTCACTCTAATCTCCCAAACACTAGAGAGTCTAGAAACTGAAAGTCAGTGCTTAGATCATGCCAGATGTTGAGATTATGTGAAAGTTTTAAAATATCTCAAAACTAAAAGATTGAAAATGATCTCATAAAATAAATAATGGTAGAATTTAAAGGTAAACATTATATCATGAAAGTAGTTTATGCAACTCTTTTCTGTTAGAAAAAAACTAATAGAATATTTGCAAGTAGTAATCCACACCAAGAAAAAGAGAATCAATTATTTTGAAGTATAAATGTTGCAAACATTGGGGGATGATAGAGAGGGGGACGAATCTCTTCATAGAACACTGCATATTCTTGATAATGGTTAGCAGATATTCCAAAGCTAACAGTGCTGATTTCCATTAGAAAAAGTAGGAAAATTAATCACTGAACTGGGAAACAAAGATCAAGGATTCCAAGTAGCAATGGGGTCAAATACATCATTTGTAGTGATTGCAGACTAGTGCAGTAGGGATACAAACAATATGGAGCTGAAATAATAAGGGAATTTTTATTTATCTAAAGACAGTTTGGGAATATAAGACAAAAGAGAAATTAGTAAGAGTTATAAAAATAAACGAGAAATTATGCTAGTATAACTAAGTTACAAAATTAGGTTAGGTGTGTTCTGAAATTTTTCTTCCTTTTTTACCTACTTTCTATAATGATAAAGCATAGAAGAAAACAAATACTGGTTTTGAAACTATCTCATAGAAGAGCCTAGAGTGTGCAAGGAATTGTTTTTTCCTAGGAGAATGTTTTATTTATGAGAATAAATTGGGAAGCTAAATGAACAAACAAACAAAAACAAACCATGAATTAAACCAAATGCAGTTTAAAAATTATTTTAAAACGGGTGTACATTTCGAGGATATCTCCAGAAATATGGTGCCATTATTCTAAGCATTAGGGCAGAAGTAGGATTTTGGTAGTGTTTAATGATTTTGTGGCCAAGGGCTCTGAAATTCTAAATTTTGTTCTGCCAGTCACCCCTGCTGCCTACAGAGTTTCCTTGGGATACACATGAAAAGAATCAATAAATGGCAAATAAGAGCCAAAGCTAAGACCCTTCTTTAAACTCGCCTTCAGTACAAAATGTGGTAAGGATGAATGACAGCAACCTATACAGCGAGTCTCATGACCAATCAAGTCTCTAACCTTTTGAAACTAAATTTTGGTCTTTTCTATACTGCAGTGTCCAGCACGCTCAGGGAAGTGAAGATAAAGAGATAGAGAAAGAGAGAAAGAAAAAAAAAACAGAGGAAGACGAGAAGACATAAGGAAAAACACCTCTTGGATGCCACTTATACTCCTGGATTCCTGGAAGACAAGCAGTCAAATAAATATTACAAAGTATGGGATCAGTCCTTTAAAAAAAACACTGACCTGATCACCTATAGACTAGCTCTAGCCGCATCATGCTCCTGCCTCTGACTGAACAATTTTATATCCCCCTTTCTTTGGGAAGAATAAGGAGTAGATGATGAGAGAGCCAAGTAGAGCGATAGATGCTCATGTAGAACTTTGTCCATTTTCTCAATTATGTAGTTATCCTTCTTAAAATAAACACAGAATCAATAGATGTGCAGAATCAACAAATTACCCAACTGCATGCTCCCCTGGAAGTATCCTAAAGACTCAGCAACATGAAAATTTAACTCAATTCATACTCCCCACAACTTGTAGGCATCAATTGGAGAAAGCGTTTGACAGTGCATTCTTGCACGTGTGCTCTTAAGCACACGGGTACACATTTGTATAAGTATTTTGTTGCAACAGAGGAGAATTTAAGTGGTTTGTTTCCATGAATACATGTGAAGGTCTTATAAAATCTAATATCTTGTGATCATTTTATTTACAAAAGGGGCTTACCTAATACGGAATCTAAGGGTTCAGAGGTTGTAAAATGACCTGTTAGAGTCATAGGAGGCCTGACGTCTCGCTGATCTCTTCAACAAATATCTCTCCAATCTGTTGTAGGCATTAAGCATACAAGGTGGAGGAGAACAAGGAAGAGATCACTTCTGAGATTTTAGTGATGGCAGTGTGGAAAATAAATAACTCATAAACAAGATTAAGTCATACGTTTTTGTGAAAATAAACCAAACAATACATAAGAGAGTGACTGGTTAAGAAACTTTATATAAGCAAAAGATGGGCTATCTCACCAAGGAGGTGATGTTGGAGGCAACCTTGTAAATAACTGGGAACAACTATGCCCCTGGAACACCATGGAGAAGAACATTCCAGGCCCAGCCCTGGAGGGAGCACATGCTCATTCAAATAAGTCCTCTGTGTAGTTTGGACAGAGAAAAATAAACAGGTTTAGACTCTATTTCTGAGACAGGGCTATCATGATTGCATAAAATATATGAAAACAGCTCACTCTGGCTTTGAAATAACTTTATGACATTTATGTCATAATGCCATTTGCAAGTATCCATCTTGCTAAAATTGATGAGATATAAAAAACCAAAAATGTAAATATGTATAGTATGGAATTAAAAATTTAGATAACTGTGGGAATGGCATCTGTGGTTTAAAAACAGTTGTCATGTAAGCCACCAAGAAATCTTTATGTACTGACATAAACCTAAATTAGACTGAAATGAAAAATTCCAATATATGCCTTTCCACTAGCTAGCCAAATTATTATAAAAAGTGAAGTATTGCATGTATACTTTAATGTTTCATATTACATGAATATAATCTCTATGATTAAATATGTTGTCATTATGTGTGTGTATATGTACATACATATATACATATATATACATATACATACATACATATATATGTACACACACACATATACACCCTGTTGGATAAGGATGGGAAGTTTTAAGAGCTGCATAAGAGAATTATTTATTTGCTGGTCAGTTTTTCCCCTTTAAAAAGGATTCATACAATCATACAATCAAAACAACTTCTCTCTCCAATATGTTCTACAGATAAAGACGCAAATAGTTCCTTATTGTCTAGTAAATGGGTCAAGTATATTAGGAAGAAAATGTTTCATTTTAGTTGCTTCCAGAATGGACCAATTTGTGAATGAATAAATCATGTGAGATTAGGGAGAGGTAGCAACCTTGAAATGATTTTTTTCTGGGATTTATTTTGCTTAATTGGGCGCGAAATTCATGTTTTCCAGAATTTTGGACACTTTTGTCTCCCGAATAGTTTCTTCCGTGCAAACTAAATACTACTATTTACCTTTAGACAATATGCTTTGTCTAGTGTCATTTAACAAGGTAGTAAAAGGTGTAGATTTTTTTGCTTAAACAAGCCGTATCTTGCTTGCCTTCAAGTCTGATCCCTCCGTAGAGATTGTTCTCTTTACTTCCTCCATCCTCTTTTTTCTGTCTTACCCAGTTTAACCTCTATGTCTCACTTATTGAGTACTTCCTCTAGAAGGAGTTTTATAACCTCACATACTGGATAAGATACCTTGTCTATCTACTCTACAATGTCTTTTTACCTCTAAAATTGTATCTATCACACATTTTTTTTTGTAATTACTTAACCATCTGTATCTTCATCTAGTCTACAATTTCTATGTGGATACGAACTCCAACTTTCTGTCCATTTCTATATTCTCAGCAAGAACCACAATGCTCAGCAGGTAGCAGGTGCCCAAATATTTGATAAATAAATCTGCTTCAATAAAGCAATGAATGAAAGCATCCAGTTCTGTAAGGTCTTTTATATTACTATTATTTGGGGGGTGATATTCTTTCTCTACATAATTTACTACACTTTTCTTGTTATTTTAACATTTTAAAGTCTCCCTAAGAATAGCAACCAAACAGGTCTGATACTGCTTGTTAACATGTGCTCCATCTAGGCTTAGGTGACTACACTGATTTGACAGCTGATACATTCATTATACAACACCAAAGTGGCCAAGAGTTGGTCCTAACCAATGACAAAACACAACTCTTTTTCTTCCATTTCCAATATTACTTTAATGTTTAGCAGTGTAAACAAAGTTTTGTTAACTATTAAATTTATGATAATTTTAGCAGTTTTTAGTCTATGATAAGATGTGATGCTAAAAATATCAATCCAAGTAATAATGCTATATTGTGTTAAGATGTTCTAGATATTTGACCTAACCTCAATTATTTGTTTCAATTTTAATAAATACTTAGTGTGAACTTGTTATGTACTAGTTAGTGAGCAATATTCTAAAGATTAAAAAATAGCAAACAACACAGATGTGGCTCTGGCCTTGTGAATGTTATAGTTTAGGGTACTTTATGGAGAAAGGTGTGTGTATAAACGTGGTGTCAAAGGGGGACACTAGTAGCAAGTGGGAAATAATGGAGTATTCTCTGATAATCTAACCTATTTTGTTTCTGCCAACATGTCATCAAAGTATCTTTTGCTTTCAAAACTTTGTTTTAATTGTATCATAAATAAACAAGCTAAAATGCCTGTCGAAGACAATAAGCTGCCTTAGTCAATACCTCAGGTCAGGCCAAGTTCTATTTAGGCAGGAGCTACATTTTGAAACAGCTTTGGAAGGGTTGACTTCATTAACATTTAGAGCTCACAAATCTATAATCAATTTATGTATTGTTACTCATAGTGTATTAGAAAAGACTTGGGTAGGCCGGGCGCGGTGGCTCAAGCCTGTAATCCCAGCACTTTGGGAGGCCGAGACGGGCGGATCACGAGGTCGGGAGATCAAGACCATCCTGGCTAACACGGTGAAACCCCGTCTCTACTAAAAAAATACAAAAAACTAGCCAG
This sequence comes from Macaca fascicularis, assembly GCF_037993035.2. Taxonomy (NCBI): domain Eukaryota; kingdom Metazoa; phylum Chordata; class Mammalia; order Primates; family Cercopithecidae; genus Macaca; species Macaca fascicularis. Next base: position 61,722,622 of record NC_088379.1, on the reverse strand, counting down.
GCGAGGTGGCGGGCGCCTGTAGTCCCAGCTACTTGGGAGGCCGAGGCAGGAGAATGGCGTGAACCCGGGAGGCGGAGCTTGCAGTGAGCTGAGATCTGGCCAGTGCACTCCAGCCTGGGCGACAGAGCGAGACTCCGTCTCAAAAAAAAAAAAAAAGAAAAGAAAAGACTTGGGTAAAATATTTGTACTCAAACCATTTGTACCATCTTTTAGTACGATTCTGCCCACAAATTATCCCGAAAATAGTACTTCAGCTTGAGGTTGACAGAAATCCTAATTATGAAGTAGTAGCAAAAAAAGTAATAGAGACCTTCACTACAAGGTTTTTGAGGCTCCAAACTGACTAGCATATCTCCCCCATCCCACAACAGGATTTGTACAACCTATCAAAAAATTCTCTCTCTTTACCCTAAGCACAAAGGATAGATGAACTATGCTCCAATTCAGTATACTTTATCATCAAGAACGTTTGCAAGATCCTTCTCTTGTTTTTATTTTTCTTCTTTACTAATCTCTCATCTCGGTTATATGATTCAGAGATGTCCTGAAAGAATATCTAAATAAAATATTTAATAGGATTTTATGTGTACGTTTTGCTAATATACATAAGCAAGACTTATGAGTTTTATAGATCTCATAGCTTTCCATTTTTTCACCTGTGAAAGATCTAACTATGTTGCTGAAATTTTTGCTAATAACTACTACATAATATTCTGTACATCCTCTCTATGTACATCCTCCATATGTCATGTATTTCTTGTTTGCATTATGCTCCTCACTCTCACAAACTACACTAGGATCAATATCCCTGTGCATGTCATGTCTCCTCATTGACTTGGGCATTAGTTTGCCCAGGAGTGAAATGTTCTCGCAAAGGATACATGAATTTTGAAGTTACTAAGAGCTTCCAGATTGCTTTCTGGAATCACTGTGCAAATTTCCACTCCTATCAGCAGCACGTGCAAGTTATTTCTCCACTTTTGTGTTAACATTTGATATCATCTAATCAGTAATATTGGGTTTATAAAAATGTATATCATGGTCACATCAGGTTGGAATTAAATTAACAAAGAATGAACAAAACCTTTAAAGAGAACATTTTCAAGCTTAAATAAAGGATATTAAAATGAAGGATGGGCAAAGAAGCTCATGCCTATAATCCCAACACTTCGGGAAGTCAAGGCAGGAGGATCACTGGAGCCCAGGAATTTGAGGTCAGCTTGGGCAACATGGCAAGACCCCATCTCTACAAAAAATACAAAAATTAGACTGGCATGGGGGCAGGTGCCTGTAGTCCCAGCTACTTGGGAGGCTGAGGTGGGAGCATCACCTGAGCCCGGGAGGGCAAGGTTGCAGCAAGCCATGATTGTGCCACTGCACTCCAGTCTGAGTGACAAAATAAGACCTTACCTCAAAAGAAAAAAAAAAATGATCCAAAGAATGGGGAAATATACCATATCCATATATGGGATAAATTAAATTAACATTGTAAATACAGCAAATATTAATAACTTTATTATCATATTTTATATTAATTTGATATTAAGTAATTCATGAATGTACTAATTATATAATTTAAATGAAAAAATTATCCAGATTTTTCTGAGAAATAAAAAATGTGGCCTAAAATTAATATGGAAGAGTTAAGAGTTTGAAAAAAAAAATTTTGGGTTTCAGAAAGAACAAAAGAAGGGATGAGTCATGGCATTCAGATAAAAATAAGATGTTATTGGCTAATAGTCCTATAATCATAGCAGATAAGAATATATGACCAAGGCAATCTTGTAAAACAAAGAAGAAAAATGACTGATTGTAACGCATAGTGTCGAGAAAACTCTTTAATTATACAGAGAACAATAGAACTGAGTCTCATTTTATATTCTTTGCAAAAGCACACTTCAGGAGGATTGATCGCCTGAATGAGAAAGGAAAACAAATAAAAGAAAATATTTGACAACATCTGTGAGACTAGCACTGGAGAAAGGGCTTCTTAATAGAAATCATATGTTAAAAATTTAATGGATTTGATTATATTAAAATCAATGATTTCTGTTAAAACTAAAGGTACAGTGTTAATGTAGAAAATGGAATAAAAAAGATATTTACACATGTAAAACTAAAAAAGGTTTAATATCAATGAACATTAGATACCATCATATGAAATTGTACATTTTTTCAGACAAGACTAGAAATCACATATGGTTTGACCCAACCCAAGAAACTCTTTCACAGCATAAGTAAAGCAGGGAAACAATAGGGAAATGATAAAAAGGAGGAAGTAGGGCAGAAAAGAAAAACCTCAAATGAGCAACAAGTATAAACCAGTACTTAAGATCATTAAATTCACTAGCACTGAGAACAAAATACAAACAATAGTATACTAGCATGCAAATTTCAACATATAAATCAATCAGTCATTTAATCATGCATTAACCTTAAAACTGTGAATAAGAAAATAATCTTCTACATGGATATACAGGAATTGTAAACAGACACTCAACTAGGTTCAAGGCAATACTTTTCATCAAAGGCACATAACCGGCATGTGTACATATGTTTTCAAGTCACAACAATGGTGACAGTAAATTGTGAATAGAGGGTGAGTACCATGGAGAACGTAATTATTGATTAGAAGAAGGAACCAAGGAGCTCAAGTTCTAGCTCTTCCCCTTGCAGGACTTGAACAAAGTTACTAAATCTGCTAGTCTAAATCTCACTGGCCTCCTCTATAAATCTACAACAATTACGGTACATACCTCACAGTGTTGTTGTGAGAATTAAATGATAGAACATACAAACAGGGCTTCACCAAAAGCCTGGTATATAATGTAGGCTTTGTAAATGTTACCTGTAGTAGCAGGTTTGATGTCTTTGAGAATGTATTTTTTGTTAAAATTTCCAATATTTTTATTTCTAATTGCAATGGTTTTTAGATTAGATTATACATTTGATATTACTATATTCTAGAGGAAAATTCTAGTCAGAATAGGTTAGCAATATATCCATATAAAATGCACACAACATTTGTCTTCAACTAGATATGTATCTAAGTTTACCATAAGTATCATTGTCAAAGTAAGATACATTTCAAATTATTTATCATAAATATTCCTTTGTATGCTCCCGGAGGCTAAAAGGAGGACCTGGCAGAAGCAAAATGTCAGCCATTAAATGTAAATCAATATTCCTGGAACTCTGAATTTAAAATCTGACAGAAAGCGAGCTTCAAGTGTTAGATCTGAAGAAAGGAAGTGAGGTAATGAAGATAAAGGAAAAAAGAAAAAATGCATGTAAACCTTAAACAGAAAGACAAATAGCTTAAAGCACTGGTTATCTTCATACTCTCACATAAATTAGTTCATCTGTTTCCAAGATATTCTGCTATCCCAAGAATAAAAACAGGACACCATTAATAATTGTTATTCTGGATCAGACATGCATACATTATCTCATTTGGTCCTCAGAATACGGTATGTAATAAAGTACATATTTTTCATCTCTACTAATAGATAAGGTGAAGCACAGAGTATGACATACATAAAAAGTGATGTTCCATGAGTTGAGCCCAATAGGTGTGACTCCAAAGTCTATGATGCAGTCTCCATGCCTCTCCAGAAAAAGACAGAACTTAAAGGGGAAGCAGGTCAGCCTTCAATGTTCATTCTCGAGGCTACTAAGATGTTGATTCACAAAGGACTATTGTTCCATTCATAAGAACATTACTAAACAACTTCCTAGAGGTGCTATCTTGGACACTTTGAGGGGAATACATTACTCACCAAGGGAGACAAAACTAATAAGAGTAGAAACAAAATCAGTGACCCCTATAATGTTTACTCCCAGTGCAGACAACTTTTGGTAATTGTATCTGTTTAAGGAAAAATCTTGTTTTGCTAGTAAAAATATTCTTCTAATAAAATATCTAAAATATATGCAGAATGTTGAGGTTTTAAGTGAACCTTTTGAAATATAATTTGAGACATTAATTTTAATTAGTTGGATATATATTTTAATAGTTCATACTGGTTAATATCCAGTCAAGCAGTATTTCCAACTGGGCAAGAATCTGAAATTATTTAACTTCTATTAATACTAGTTAAGACATTTGTTTTTGTTCATCAAATATACCAAATTGGATACTGAGACTTGTTAGCTGTGCTTGCAAAAAGCTATGTGTGTAGAGGCACACTGTTATTTGCCCGTAAACATAGTCTCCCCTTAGCTTTACTTTGCTATATGATCTGTAAAAAAAAAGAGGCAAACCATCATCCTCAGCAAACTAACACAGGAACAGAAAACCAAACACCACATGTTCTCACTCAGAAGTGGGAGTTAAACAGTGAGAACACGTGGACACAGGGAGGGGAATATCACACACCGGGGCCTGTCAGGGGATCGGGGGCTAGGGGAGGGATAACATTAGGAGAAATAACTAATGTAGATGACGGGTTGATGGGTGCAGCAAACCACCATGGCACGTGTATACCTATGTAACAAACCTGAACGTTCTGCACATGTACCCCAGAGCTTAAAGTATATATATAAGTACTTATATATATACTTTATATATATACACTTTATATAACGTGTGTATATATATATATGGAAAGAAGCAAAACTAATAGGTTTGCTTGTGTGGGTGTGTTAGTCTAATCTGGCAAACTCTACCTGGACAGCAAGGTTTACACAACTTCTTACCATTTTTAGAAGCCATTTTTGCCTAGGGGCAAAGCTATAGTTTTAGCTTGATCTCTCCCTGGGCCTGGGGGGAGTAGGAAGCAGGATAGAAGAGGATTGGGGAATTTGGGTTAAGTTTTCCCAGAGAATATGAAGCTACAAACAGATTCAGACTCTCCTAACCAACACCAGATTGTTGGGGCCATCAGAACATTAGGTAAGAAATATAGACCCAAATGAAATATTATCTGGCCAATTTATTTCTTCATTAAACATGGAATGTACTTATGTGTGGAATAAACTTTCTAGAATATAGCAATAATAAATTGGATTGCTAAGAGATTCCTTAATTTTCAAGCAACCTGGAATTGTTTCTTCTATCTAAACCATCAACTGGATGTAGTTTTTGCGGTCACGGTTAATAAGGACTAGCTTATTTGTTTCTATAACATCAGTGCCCATATCTCCCACTGCACATGAATTTCTATATCTGTCACCCACCACCAGGTAATTTGACAATTCAGTGTTGGAAATACAAAGGTGAACAAGATAGTTGTAGTTCCTGCCTTCCTGTAGAATATATTGTAGTGGGTAATACCTGTAAGTAACAAAAATGAAAAATGAGACAACAAAATAAAATAATATAAAAGTATCATGTATAATAATATAATAAGAAAAGCAAGAGGAGAACTCATTTAGATATGGTGATAAGGAAAGATCTTTCAGCAGAGCTAACATTTTTCATGCTGAGAACTAAAGGCTGAGAATGAAATAATCATTTCAAGAACCTGAGAATGACCATTTCAGGCAGAAAGCAACATATGCCATAGCCCTGTGGTATGATAGATTTCACTAGGCTGTAGGAACTGAAAGAACACCCAGGTGGCAGAAGAATAGTGAGGCACAGGAGGAATGGATCCAAATAAACTTGCAGAGATGGGTAGGACCAGACCATGGAGGTCTTTGCAGGCCGTATTTGGAGATTTCATTCTAAATGCAATGAGAAGTAATTGACATAATTTAAATGGGAAGAAAATACTATTCTGATTTGAGGATTAAGAGAATCACTAACTGAGCTGTTGAATGCAGATTGTTAAGAGAACACTTAAGAGGTTATTTGACAATTCAGGTGAGCGATGAGGGTAACCAAGACTCGTGTGCCTTATGTTCCTTGGGAACTTAGTAAGTGATAATAGGAAAAATGAATGAATTGCAGTGCTATCTAATGGACAAGTCTAATTTAACAACCAAGTTTCTAGGACCAGGTGCTTTGAAAGATGCAATTCAACAGTAGGAAGCAAAAGTTGAGGCTAAACTCTTTATTGGTTTAGTGGAAGCCTAAATATTTGAGAGAACGAGATCTAAATGATTTAAGAAAAATCAATAATTAATAAGCTTTGCATAAGTATAGATAATTACTACTTATTACTGTGGAATTCTTCCTGTCAGAGTAATTATTTGAGTTTGCTACTAATGATTAACATCTTATTTGTAAGATATATTAAATACTATACAGATTTATTGGCCTGGGCGCGGTGGCTCACACCTGCAATCCCAGCACTTTGGGAGGCCGAGGCAGGTGGATCACGAGGTCAGGAGTTCAAGGCCAGCCTGGTCATCTCTACTAAAAATACAAATAATTAGCTAGGTGTGGTGTCGTGCACCTGTAATCCCAGCTACTCCAGAGGCTGAGGCAGGAGAATCACTTAAACCCGGTAGGCAGAGGCTGCAGTAAGCCAACATAGTGCCACTGCACTTCAGCCTGGGTGTAGAGAAAGACTCTGTCTGGGGAAAAAAAAAAAAAAGATTTATTACTGTGTCTGAACCTATTCTGACTGCACAGGACCAGTTAACATACAGTGAAAGACCTAAATGGAACTCAGCAAGGCCTTTTTTTCTATAGTATCTCATTTAATTATCACACAAGGACTGTGAAGTATATATAATCATATTCATTTTAAAGACAAGGAAATAGATATTCAAAAGCCTCAAGTAAGTTGTCTCATGAATGATGGAGTATGAGTTATATTCCAAGTTTGCCTGAATAGAAAGACTACCTTATTCCCACCACATACTGACTCTTCATTGCGGTATGGTACAAATTGGGAGACACGTCCGAGAATAAAGTAAGCTTCTAAACTTGTGTGGTGTAGATTTACTTGAATCCTTGCATAATTTGCCAATTTATATAAATGAGTCTATTAAATTCCTAAGGCTTCATTACCATCCAATCTAGTCAGCCTTATCTCTATCTAAGGCAGATGATGACACATAAATAGCCACAAAATTCACTCAGAGTCAATGAACTAAGTTATCATATTTCACACTTAATGAAACACAGCATATTAGAATACTTGAATAAGTTTCATGTCCATAAAATGCATCTTCTTTAAGGAACATCTTGAAATGTTAAATAAATTCTCATTAAATAACTATAAATAAGGAGAGAGAGTCATTGTCAATAAATCTATATATTTTCCTGGAATTCAGAATCTTTTTAAATCTTCTTTAAAGCCCTCCATTCTAAAAAATTAATACGGTCTCAATTCTTCTAGGACACATAGGTATTTCATTTTCAATCTTTATAGTATGGCAGAAAACAAGCAAGTATGCAGCAAGTATATAAAATCTATCAAATCACTTTCCCAGAAGTGATCAATTTCCTCGCTATTTTTATATGATTAGTTTGGCCTACTTGATAATTAATTTCATACTCTACCATATCTGTCCTTCATTATGTACTTCAAAAATAATTGAAATTATCAGATGTTACAGTTTCTGTTCAACTTTCAGAGTTCCTGAAAAAAGAAACATTTATAAGTAAAAAAGTTTAAGCTCTAAGTCTGCAAGAAGGTTTGGTGGAGTGAACTTTAGAAGAAATTTATGTTTATATTTAAGTATGTTTTAATTCACCAAAATGAAACAAAAACTTCATCTTTAATAAATAAGATATCAATAACAATACACATATTAATACCATATTACTTATTTGCATTCTCTGCATCTGCACCTAATCAACCAATGCCAAAAATAATAAAACTTTCCTAATGGAACCCACCTTCAAAATATCTCTCCAGATCACTAATGAACATTTACATTGAGAAAATTCTACCATGCCTGCTCGTGAGTTTAATTTTCCAACTCTTGAAGATAATAATTTCATAACTTTTCTCCAAAAACCTTCTGACACATCCAGCTGATGATCATTCCTCAAAAGAAGAAAAACAATTGTAATCAGATGAGGGCCAACTCTTCTCAGCAACAAAACCACACACCTGGATAATGGGTATTGTGGAGCTTATTTCCAGTTTCTATCTCTTTGCCTACTAGAAATGTTAAAGATCTTGTTAACACTTCAACAAGACAGGTATTGGAAATATATGTACAAGAGATTTTTAAAATTGATTTTCCACCAAATATTCAACAGTTTTGCAATTTGATGACTCCAAATTGGTTCTCCATGACTCTAAGATTATCCAAAAGATGCAATTATCAATGCTAAAAATAACAAGACTTTCTGCAAACTTAATTTAACATACTTTGCTCAATATGGCTGAGTCCAGATGATGAGGCATTTAAGAAATATGGTTATATATAACCTAGTTACCTCCTGTGATAACCTGCCTGAGCATAATGAATCATTTATTCTGGTACCCTTACGGTAGCAATTTGATGACAATGGAAATCTTTAATCTATTGCTCCTACCAGTTTTTCACTATCTCTTTCCACCATTCAAGCCCTCAATTCCCATTTTACCAAAGAAATTTTAAGGTAAGCATTATAACTCTTCATTGCAAAAAGTTTAACTTATTTGCCCCTTCTTTCCTCCTCTTCCACTTTCTTGGCAATATTTCATCAATAACAAACCGTTTGCATTCTCTACACCTACACCCAATCAAACAAGCCCAAAATAACAGAACCTTGCCAATGGCACCCGTTTTCAAAATATCTCTCCAAATCACGGATGAACATTTATATTGAGAAAATTGTACCATGCCTTCTAGTAAGTTTAACTTTCCATCCCTTGAAGATGATAATTTCATAACTTTTCTCCAAAAACCTTCCAACACATGCAGCTGATGATCATTCTTCTTAAGAAGAAAAATAACTGCAATCAGATGAGACCCAAGTCTTCCTCCCACCAACAAAACCATCCAGCTGGATGCACCTTTACCCACATTAGTTTTCATCTTGTTACAGTTAATAAGAATCCCAAATCCTTCCCAAGTCACCGTCTTCACTTGAAATCTAGATCTCATCCTCTTTCTTACTTTCCGTCTTCCTAATCAAGCCCATTGATATTCAAACATGTCTTCATATTGTCTATTAAAAAAACAAAAAAGAAAAACACCCTTTTTTTCTATGTTCTCTCCAATTACTGTCCTATTGGTCTGTTGTGTGGTAAATTGAAAATTTTTATCACCATTTAAAAATTTGCAATCTCTAAATTCTGGTGCTGTGGAACAATACTTCTATTGCTATTTGATTCTAATCTACACTGTACTTTTAGAGAGTCATAATTCACTTTCACATATTAAAGGCTCTATAAAGTCTTGCAGCTAAGAAATTTGTTTAATTTTGTTTTACCCAGCACTTTCTTTTTCAATTAATTTGAGCATTTACAGCTTTTCCCATTAAAATCTACAGAGCAGAGAAAATATTATGGAAAGTACTTATCTAAGTGTTTTTGCAGTGTGTGTGTGTGGAAATTTTAGCTTAAAATGTAGCTTAAAATGATACTCTAATTGGTTAAAAATGCTATGTGGAAAAAAGAGATTAAAATCTTACAAATGTTAACATTTAGCTTAATTTTTACTTCTTTGTTCACAAGAGGATTTTTTAACCATTTCAATAAGCATTATTTTAAACTACAATTATTGTAGACACTGTAGGATAATTCAAATGCTGACGGCAGGGAAGAATAGTAGTACCAAGGAAATGCAGTGGTAGTTCCAGATCCAACATTCATTACAATTTCTCTCCTTTAATATAACTTTCTTAGAGTGCATAGTCTTTCAAGTCCATTTTAATTTCTAATCTATGCCTGTGCCCATAATCATTTTTACAATGCTCTAGAATGAAAACATTTTGAGGAAAGATATTATCAAGAAGATGGGAAGGTTGTACGTTAATCTTTAGGAATTTAGTGGTAAACTTTCATAATCTTACCAACAAGTACATACTGAGTCTCTTTTTAAAATGTCTTCTAACTCCTCGTGTGTTAGGTGGTGTAATAAAGGTAAAGAGAAGAGTTGCAACTGACCACAAGAAATTTTACATCTAATATTGGAGATCAGACCATTTAAAGAAAATTTCAGAAAACATAAAGCCAGGCACAATTCTCATTCTTGAGTTAAAAATGTAAAAGACCAAGTTTCTGGAAGTCTGGGGATCATAATGCAACAGAAAGCATAATGATGTTCAAAAATCAATAGAAGGATGCCAATACATATATATTTAAAATGGGAAGAATATGGATGCATGAACTTTGCACATACATGTAATGTGGGCTTTGGCCAATATCTAAGTTTCGTTATTTTAAAATATATTTTCTCTCTTCCAGGACTCCTGCAAAGCTTGCACTTAGTTGTTTTTCCTTTTAACAACACACAGCTAAATTACATTACTTAGATATTAAGGAAAGCAGTATCTCAAATATAGCCAATTGGGAGAATTTTCCCTTAAGAGTGACTGAAAATAAGAAGCATATTCTCTTTTTCATTTTGCTATATGTACTGCTTTAATGGATGTAACTGTATTTCATTCATTTCACTGATAATGACACTCAATTGTGTGACTATATCACAATCAATGTATCCATTCTACTATATAGACGACCATTCTGTATTCTCCAGTTTTTACTCCTATAAACAATTTTCCTAGGATCACATCTCGGTTATACACTTAGAAATATAATTGTTTGGTAGTAGGTATGTTTATCTTTGTTATTATTAGAATGACAAATAGTTTTTTATATAAAAAGGCAAATTACATTCCAGCAATAGTATACAAAAGTTTCCATTGCTCTACTCTCTTACCATCAGTTGGGACTGTGAGCCAATCTGGTGGATATAAAATGTGATTTTACTATGACTTTAATTTGAATTTTCATGATTATCATGGTTAAACACTTCTGTATGTTAATTTGAATTCATTTGTTTCTATATGTTCATTTGTTGGTTATGTCCCCACCCAAAAATCTCATCTTGAATTGTAATTCAGTATCTCTCCCACCTGTCAAGGGAGAGACCAGGTGGAGGTAATTCAATCATAGGGGTGGTTTCCTCCATTCTGTTCTCGTGATAGTGAGTGAGTTCTCACAAGATCTGATAGTTTTTAAAGTGCTTGGTAGTTCCTCCTGAATTCAGTCTCCTTCCTGCTGCCTTGGAGTGTCTTGCTTCCCCTATGCCTTCTGCCATGACTGTAAGTTTCCCAAGGCCGCCTCAGCCATGCAAAACTGTGACAATTAAGCGTCTTTCCTTTATAAATTATCCAGTCTTGGGCAGTTCTTTATAGCAGTGTGAAAATTGACTTACAAACTATTTTTTGTGAATAACTTTCTATTTTTCCATTTTTATTGGATTATCTTTTTCTTATTGATTTTTAAAAATACTTTATTCTAGAAAACAAACCCTTTAGCTTATATATGTTCCAAATATATTCTGCTGATTTGAACCTCATTGCCTTCTTCTCTGAAGATCTTTTGAACATAAAAGGTTTTTAATTTTAAAGTAATCTTCTTATGTCCTGCTAAATAAATAATTCACTATTCTGAGGGCAAAATGATGTTAATTCATACTAACTTATATGTTTTAAAAACTCTTTTCCTTTTAGTCTTCAATCTACCTGAATGGTATGATATAGGAGTCCTATTTTTCCTATATATATTCCTATATATTTTCTCCTATATATATTTCTAATTATTGCAACATGATTTATTGATCTCTTTTTACCCGCTAGTTTTCAATACAATACATTTCAGTTTGTTTTCTAAGACAAAACGAGAACCTTTCTATGTATACCAATCTTTTTTAAAAGAGTGATCTATGCCAGAAACTTTTCATGTAAGTTTATTGAAACCAGCTTTATTGTGTTAAATGCTAATAGACATTTCTTAAATGTCAATGCCACATAGTGAATGAAATTGCCATAATTCAAGTAATCCTCTATTGATACATAAATGATTTTTTTATTCTTTGCTATTAATTATGTTGCTACAGCAAACATTCTAACATACTTATTTTTATACCTTTTGATTTTGTTTCTATAGGAGGCATTGTAAGAAGTGAAAATCTTTGATAAAAGGAGTGCTTATTTGTAATGTCAATATATTTTTGAATCCTCTCAGATCCACTAGCAATGAGTTTTCATACCTGATATGGTTTGGCTCTGTGTTCCCATCCAAATCTCATCTTGAATTGTACTCACATAAATAATTCCCACGTGTTGTGGGAGGGAAACTGTGGGAGATAACTGAATCATGGGGGTGGTTTCAGTACCCCCATACTGTTCTTGTAGGGAATGAGTCTGAAAGCTGATGGTTTTATAAGGGGTTTCTGCTTTCACTTCTCCCTCATTCTGTCTTGTCACTGCCATGTAAGAACTGCTTTTCACCTTCTGCTGTGATTGTGAGGCCTACCCAGCCACATGGAATTGTGAGTCCATTAAATCTATTTTTCTTTCCAGTTGTGAACAGTTAATACTGAGTGTCATCTTGATTAGATTGAAGGTTACAAAGTATGGATCCTGGGTGTGTCTGTGAGGGTGTTGCCGAAGGACATGAACATTTGAGTCAGTGCCCTGGGAAAGGCAGACCGTCCTTAATCTGGGTGGGCACAAGCTAATCTGCTGCCAGCGCAGCTAGAATCTAAGCAGGCAGAAAAATGTGAAAAGACAGTCTAGCCTAGTCTCCCAGCCTACATCTTTCTCCCATGCTGGATGCTTCTCAAACACAGCACTCCATGTTCTTTAGTTATGGGACCTGGACTGGCTCTCCTTGTACTTCAGCCTGCAGATGGTCTATTGTGAGACCATGTGATCATGTGAATTAATACTTAATAAACTCCCCTTCATGTGTATATATCTCTTCCATTAGTTCTATCCCTCTAGAGAACCCTGACTAACACACCAGTCTCAGGGATGTCTTTTTTTTTTTTTTTAAATTTTGGAGATGGAGTCTTGCTCTGTCACTCAGGCTGGAGTGCAATGGCGCAATCTTGGCTCACTGCAACCTCCACCCCCCAGTTTCAAGTGATTCTCCTGCCTCAGGCTCCTGAGTAGCTGGAATTACAGGTGCCCGCCACCATGCCCGGCTAATTTTCGTATTTATGATAGAAGGGGTCTCTCCATGTTGGTCAGGCTGGTGTCAAACTCCTGACCTCAGGTCATCCACCTGCCTCAGTCTCCTAAAGTGCTGGAATTACAGGAATGAGCCACCACACCTGGCCTAGGGATGTCTTTATTAGCAGCGTGAAAATGGACTAATACAATCCATTGGTACCAGTAGAGTGGGGCGCTCCTTAAAAGATACCTGAAACTATGGAAGTGACTTTGGAACTGGGTATCAGGCAGAGGTTGAAACAGTTTGGAGGGCTCAGAAGAAGACAGGAAAATGTGGGAAGGTTTGAAATTCCCTAGAGACTCATTGAATGGCTTTTACCAAAATGCTGATAATTATATGAACAATGAAATCCAAGCTTAGGTGGTCTCAGATGGAGATGAGAAACTTGTTGGGAACTAGAGAAAGGGTGACTCTTGTTATGTTTTTGCAGAGACTGGCAGCATTTTGCTCCTGCCTTAGAGATTTGTGGAACTTTGAACTTGAGAGAAAATGATTTAGGGTATCTGGTGGAAGAAATTTCTAAGCAGCAAAACATTCAAGAGGTGACATGAGTGCTTTTAAAGGCATTCAGTTTTATAATGGAAGCAGAGCATAAAAGTTAGTGTGACAATGTGATAGAAAAGAAAATCCAATTTTCTGAGGAGAAACTTAAGGCAGCTGCAGAAATTTGCATAAGTAACAAGGAACCAAATATTAATCACCATGACAATGGAGAAAATACCTCCAGGGCATGTCAGAGACCTTTGCAGCAACCTCTCCCATCACAGACCTGGAGGCCTAGGAGGAAAAAATGGTTTCATGGGCTGGGCCCAGGGTCCCTCTGCTGTGTGCAGTCTAGGGACTTGGTACCCTGCATCCCAGCCACTCCAGCTGTGACTAAAGGGGTCAAGGTATACTTTGGGCCATGGCTTCAGAGCGTGCCAGCCCCAAGCTTTGGTAGCTTCCATGTGGTGTTGAGCCTGTGGTGCATGGAAGTCAAGAACTGAGGTTTAGGAACCTCCACCTAAATTTCAGATGTATGGAAACATCAGGATGTCCAGGAAGAAGTTTGCTGCAGCAGCAGGGCTTTCATGGAGAAACTCTGCTAAGGCAGCGCAGAAGGAAAATGTGGAGTTGAAGACCCCACACTGAGTCCCCACTGGGGCACTGCCTAGTAGAGCTGTGAGAAGAGGACCACCATCCTCCAGACCCCAGAATAGCAGATATACCAACAACTTGCACAGTGTGCTGGAAAAGCTGCACACATTCAATGCCAGCCTGTGAAAGCTGCTTGGAAGGAGGCTGCATCCTGCAAAGCCACAGGGGTGAAGCTGTCTGAACCATGGGAACCCCCATCTTGTTTCAGCGTAACTTGAATGTGTGACATGGAGTCAAAGGAGATCATTTTGGAGCTTTAAGATTTGACTGCCCTACTGGATTTCAGACTTGTATGGGATCTGTAGCCCCTTTGTTTTGGCTAATTTCTCTCATTTGGAATGGCTGTATTTACCCAATGCCTGTACCCCCATTGTATCTAGGAAGTAACTAAGCTGCTTTCAATCTTACAGGCTCATAGGCAGAGGGACTTGCCTTCTCTCTTATAAGATTTTGGACTGTGGATTTTGAGTTAAGACTTTGGGAGACTGTTGGGAAGGCATGATTGGTTTTGAAATGTGAGGACCTGAGATTTGGCAGGGGCCGGGGGCAGAATGATATGGTTTGGCTTTGTGTCCCCACCCCTCATCTTCAATTGTACTCCCATAATGCCCACATGTTGTGGAAGGGACCTGGTGGGAGATAATTGAATCATGCAGGCAGTTTCCTCCACACTGTTCTCATGATAGGGTGAATAAGTCTTATGAGATCTGATGGTTTTAGAAGGAGTTTCTGCTTTTGCTTCTCCATCATTCTGTCTTGACACCACCATGATTGTGAGGCCTCCCCAGCCACATGGAACTGTGAGTTCATTAAATCTATTTTTTCTTCCCATTCTTGGGTACATCTTTATTAACAGGGTGAAAATGGTCTAGTACAATGCCTTTTCCCCACATCCTTGACAACATTATGAATTATCATAATGACTTTGGTCATCGCTATTTCAACAGATGAGAAATTACACTGCCATGTTGTTTCAACTTCTTTGATTTTAATGATGTTAAGATTTTTCAGCGTCTTATGTTTCTGACAGATTGAGTTCTTTATTTTTTATCTATTTTTTCATTTTTCAAACCTGTTTTTCATCTTTTGTCTTTACCCTTTATCTTGTTACTCAGCTATACAGCATCTCTTCACCATTTAACATTTTACATGTGTAGGAATATTTATTATTTGTCTCACAACTAGAATAAAAGTTCTCTGAGAGCAGGGACTTTTTTTTCCTAATAGCTTTATTTTTATATCCTAAACTAGAGATTGTCAAATAGCAGCTTATGGGTCAAATGTAGCCTGGTGCCTGTTTCTGTCAATAAATTTCTTTGGAATGCAGCCACATCCATCGCTTGTTGTACTATTTATGGCTGTTTCACACTAAAACGCAGAATTGAGTAGTTACAACAGAAACCTTATAGCTTGCACAATTGAAAATATTTACTATCTGGTCCTTAGAGGAAAAAAAAAAAAATTCGCCAAACTCTGGTCTAGAAAAATATCATACTATTTGTGGAATGAATAAATGAAGGAGAAAGAAATAGACTTGTAGATATTTTTTATGATTTAAGGATATTGAGGATTTGTGTCATGTATATCATAACTGATTTTCTTAGATTTCTGTTTGACTTTCAAGAGTTTTAAATTTTAATGTGGTCATATGTGTCAATATTTTATAAAGTAATTTTGAGATGTAGTAAGCTAATAAAGCCCCATTTAACACCCCCAACACCAGCACCCTCCTTCCTCACACAAATTCAGTTGAAATGTTTTTCGTGGGCTAATAAAGAATCGTTGACTGAATGCATCAATGCATATTCTTTAGGTGCTGAAAGAAAGGCATCTTCTTGAACAGAAGGGTATTTTTCAAAATTTATTTATTAAATAAATTGAGCTCATTATATAATGTAGGTCCTCCATATTATAATGACTCGATCTGCCAAACTGGTATATTTGACCCACATATATTATATTTCTATGAATTTTTATTGTATTCCTCTTTATCATAATACATGTCTAAGTTAGAAAAATAAGAAATTACTGTCAAGCAGGGGTAAAATCTCATCATAATTTCTCTTGGTTTATTTTCAAGTAGTTTTCATCTTCTGATAACAATCAGGAGATAATTAACTTTAAAAATCTTATAACTTTTCTCTTTACTACAGATTTACAGCCAGTCTTTTCATTTACCTTCACTCAAAATATTTGTAACCATTTATTCATGTTTCTTGGTGAAGTAAAACTTTGCAAATCACATATCCTGCTATTGTAAGTATATCAATATCTTAACAACCTGGGTTAACTCTGCTTTGAATGTCATGTAAATGAACAAATTAGTTAGAAATCTGTTAAGTGCTACCCTCATCACATGGTTAGAAAGAGGATTAAATGAGATTATGCTTGAGAAAGTATTTTATAAACTCTCCCGGGCAATTCAAATTATGTTCTCATAATCATTGTCATGTGTCACATCTACTTGCTACACTGAGTATGTGAGAGAGAGAGAGAGTGACTGTGTATTTGTGTGTGTGTGTGTGTGTGTGTGTACAGATTCTCTTTTCTGCATCTATTGAGATAATCATGTGGTTTTTGTCTTTGGTTCTGTTTATATGATGGATTACATTTATTGATTTGTGTATGTTGAGGCAGCCTTGCATCCCAGGGATGAAGCCAACTTGATTGTGGTGGATAAGTTTTTTGATGTGCTGCTGGATTCGGTTTGCCAGCATTTTATAGAGGATTTTTGCATCAATGTTCATCAGGGCTATTGGTCTAAAATTCTCTTTTTTTGTTGTATCTCTGCCTAGCTTTGGTATCAGGATCATGCTGGCCACTATGCAGCCATAAAAAAGGATGAGTTCATGTCCTTTGTAGGGACATGGGTGAAGCTGGAAATTCTGAGCAAACTATCACAAGGACAGAAAACCAAACACCGCATGTTCTCACTCATAGGTGGGAATTGAACAATGAGAACACTTGGACACAGGGTGGGGAACATCACACACCAGGGCCTGTCGTGGGGTGGGGGGAGGGGGAAGGGATAGCATTAGGAGTTATACCTAATTTAAATGACGAGTTAATGGGTGCAGCACACCAACATGGCACACGTATACATATGTAACAAACCTGCATGTTGTGCACATGTACCCTAGAACTTAAAGTATAATAATAATAATAATAAAAGATTCTCTTCCTTAACTTGTTCTCTTTGATATAAATGATGTGCCATCAGAAATTATAAGGCAACCTGTAACTCACTTTCAAAAGAATTGCTGATAGCTCTGTGTTCTACCTTCAAATTTAAAGCAATCTAATATTTTACCAGAAATGACTTGTATTATTTTGTATTACTCATCTGTGACCTTTCAAAAGGTAACTTCTTGCCAGAGGACAGGTGTAGCTTAAGATGAGGTATATCTGAATTTAAGTGAGAACCAGACTTCTGAGGCTCTGGGGAGGGAGAATATAAGTCATTTGTATTTATACTAATTTGTCTCAAGAATAATTTTTCTGTATACATTCTAATTTTAAAATAACAATAGTTTAATAATATCTTCCAAGTTGATGGTTTCCTCTATGAAGTTTTCAAAAGGAGAGTTGTCTCCCTAAGGACATCAAAACATCAGCAAGGCTTCGTATGGGTTTCCTAGGCATAAATACAGCACAGTCCACTGAATGCATGTCTCCCAAACATTATTTAAAGGCTCTATGGGTGATACCAAGTCCTTAACGTTTGCTAAAACTTGGTTTGTTTTATTCTTTAGGAACTATAAGCATAGTGCCCAGGGACTACATGCTTTTTAGGAACCTCTAAAATTTTGAAACCAGAAAAAGTATTATTCGCTCAGCAATAGGAAAACAGAACTACAGAATAAATATTATTAAAAATGTAATGATCAACAAAACATAACTTTATACCAACCTTGTTATTGTTAGATTTAGTATTTATAATATTTCTATTATGTTTGGAAACTAGTTGTACATTAGATTTTCTTTACTTTGCAATAATTTCTACATGTGCATGGTGATTTGAGAGAAATCAGAGCCAAATAAAAATTACTGTATTTTAATTGTTCATAAATTTCAAAGCACTATTATAAACATTACAATTTTTTATATCAAGTATTATATATAATGTAGGCAGGGGATACATCTTAATATACTTAACATGCTATGAAGCCAGAAATCTGCTTAGCAATTTTATCTCCAACTTTTTTCTTCATATTTAATTGACCATTAAAGACTTGAATTTTATTTTTTAAATACTTCATCTATCATTTAGTGCCATCCTTAATATCAGTATCATAGCTCTAATTGCTATCCTCTCTTTTAAGGATTTACTGCAAAAGCCTCCTGATGGTAGAATAAAGATGTCCAGACGAAATAGCTTAGTTCCATAGAAAAGTGCGTGGTGCTTCTTGCAGGAGGGAAGAATTAGGAGCCTGGCAAGAGAGGGGCCAGGAGTTTTGGAGATAGAACAGAGAACTTTAAGCAGCTTTTCAGAATAGCAAAGCTTCAGGAAAAGACTTTTCTAAAAAGTATTGTATGGCAATCTCCAGCCTCCCCTCTTCACCCCCACAGACTCTTTCCATAAGACTATAGTAAAACTATCTGGGATCTTTTGAATGCAGCACATTGCAGAAACAAGAAGGTAAAGGAGTGGGTGGGTGAGACAGAGACAGAGAGAGATTGTCATGTAATACATAGTAGAATAATAACATAACCATGAAGTAGTGAGAATCTAAATGGTAACAAATGCATGGAGATTAAAAAGGAAATACCTTGTGTGATGGTTATTTTCTACTGTGTGCTATTTGTTTCATAGTTGTCAAGCACATACTAGCCTACCTGGTGAACTAAGATGTGATTCAACCTTTCTCTCATCTCTAAATGTAAACTATAATAATGCCTCCTTCCATAAGATAAAAATTTCCATGAATTCAGTGTGGTGTAACACTGAATAAATCTGTCTTTGGATATTCCCAGGAGCGCTGTGGTAGAAGATTAGGACCTCCTATACGAAAGACCAGTTACTTCAAGGAACAAATAAAATAATATCAATGAAACTCAATAAATACAGCATGCTAAATGAAAGTATTGATAGCATTTTATGTACCTTAAATTAATAGCGGCAATGGGTATACAGTGCTTGCTGTGTGGCAGGCACTGCTCAGTGTGTTTTGTCCATAGCAATCCTATTATCATGTTAGTAATCATATATATGTTAGCAATATCTACATTGTACAAATGAATAAACAGTGGCAAGACTGATGATGCGAATTGCCCAGCATACAAAGCTAGTAAGCTGCAAAGCAGGAATCAAAACAGGTGATTTGGCCCTTAAGGCCATTTATTTACCTCTCCGCTGTATTATTATTTGTAAAGATGAACACTGCATGCTAAATTTCCATTGACCACCTCTTGTTTGATAAACATTCTCAGTCATCTTCCACCCTTGCAATTCAATTGAATTGCTTTATTTTTTGCAAAAAATGCACATACTTAAGGACTTTCCTTTTTATTTTTTAACTGTGTTTTGCCCCTCATGCAAACATTTCCCTTTTTTGTTTTGTTTTGATTTTGTTTTTTTAATCTCCGCTTTGCCAGTGTTTGCCATCCTGGATAATGGTTTTGTCTGTCTCACTGCATAACTCTCACCATCTATTCTTTTTCATTATACACCACTGTGGATAGGTAGTTTCAGTCCTGAGGCTCTAATTTGTTTGTGTTTGTTTCTCAAAACTTCACTGCAAATTTTGAATATAATTATAACTAATTTAGAAGCAAATTTACATATAATGAGCTTTTGTAAGTAAAACTTGGAGTTAGAAAAGCATTGCAAAACGTGTTTTCTTTTTATCATTTTTATTTATTTCTATATTGCATTCTGCTAAAGAAAAAGAAAACACTGAAAACGTTCCCCAAAGACTTTCACAAGCCTCATTAATTTTCGTGTCCTCTGGGGGCCCTATCTTTTCTAGATCAGAATCAGGGGTCTGGTTAGGGGCATTTAAGACCCTTTGCAGTCTACATTTATTTGGTTCACGTCCTAGAATATTCTTTTTTTTTTTTTTTGGAACACATATTAATTAGATATTTAATAAAATACAAGTTGAAGAAAGTAAAACATTTTTTGTCAATATTTTGCAAGTAACTTAACATATTAAATGATTCTGTTTATCTCTCTTGGATGTTTCAGGGACCCTCTGTCTTTTGTCAAAAAGACAATTTTGAAGCTAAAATTTGTCTTTGGGAAGCCTGTCACATATGTCAAAGGTGGGGCCAGGCACAGTGGTTCATGCCTGTAATCCCAGCACTTTGGGAGGCCAAAGTGGGCCAATAATCTGAGGTCAGGTGTACAAGAACAGCTTGGCCAACATGGTGAAACCCCATCTCTACTAAAAATACAAAAATTAGCCAGGCAGGGTGGCACAGACCTGTAATCCCAGCTCCTCCAGAGGCTGAGACAGGAGAATCGCTTGAATCCAGGAGGCAGAGGTTGCAGTGAGCCAAGATCACACCACTGCACTCCAGCCTGAGTGACAGAGCAAGACTCTGTCAAAAGAAAAGAAAAGAAAAGAAAAACAACCCCAAGGGTTTAAAACAATTGACCAAAAAAGGATCACAGGTCACCACGAAATAATAGTCATTCACTTAGCCAAAGTGATAATTTAATAAAATTATTAAAACAAAACCCTTTATCTTTATATAGAAAAGGTTTAGATTGCTAGTTAAAAGGCGTAAGAAAGCATGAGCCATATTATATGTCCTCTCTTTCTCATTCTTTTTATTTATTTATTTATTATTATTATTATACTTTAAGTTCTAGGGTACATGTGCATAACATGCAGGTTTGTTACATATGTATACTTGTGCCATGTTGGTGTGCTGCACCCATCAACTCGTCAGCACTCATCAACTCATCATTTACAACAGGTATAACTCCCAATGCAATCCCTCCCCCCTTCCCCCTCCCCACAATAGGCCCCTGTGTGTGATGTCCCCTTCCCGAGTCCAAGTGATCTCATTGTTCAGTTCCCACCTATGAGTGAGAACATGCGGTGTTTGGTTCTCTGTTCTTGTGAGTTTGCTAAGAATGATGGTTTCCAGCTGCATCCATATCCCTACAAAGGACACAAACTCATCCTTTTTTATGGCTGCATAGTATTCCATAGTGTATATGTGCCATATTTTCTTAATCCAGTCTGTCACTGATGGACATTTGGGTTGATTCCAAGTCTTTGCTATTGCGAATAGTGCCGCAATAAACATATATGTGCATGTGTCTTTATAGCAGCATGATTTATAATCCTTTGGGTATATCCCCAGTAATGGGATGGCTGGGTTATATGGTACATCTAGTTCTAGATCTTTGAGGAATTGCCATACTGTTTTCCATCATGGTTGAACTAGTTTACAATCCCATCAACAGTGTAAAAGTGTTCCTATTTCTCCACATCCTCTCCAGCACCTGTTGTTTCTTGACTTTTTAATGATCGCCATTCTAACTGGTGTGAGATGGTATCTCATTGTGGTTTTGATTTGCATTTCTCTGATGGCCAGTGATGATGAGCATTTTTTCATGTGTCTGTTGGCTGTATAAATGTCTTCTTTTGAGAAATGTCTGTTCATATCCTTTGCCCACTTTTTGATGGGGTTGTTTGTTTTTTTCTTGTAAATTTGTTTGAGTTCTTTGTAGGTTCTGGATATTAGCCCTTTGTCAGATGAGTAGATTGCAAAAATTTTCTCCCATTCTGTAGGTTGCCTGTTCACTCTGATGGTAGTTTGTTTTGCTGTGCAGAAGCTCTTTAGTTTAATGAGATCCCATTTGTCAATTTTGGCTTTTGCTGCCATTGCTTTTGGTGTTTTAGACATGAAGTCTTTGCCCATGCCTATGTCCTAAATGGTACTACCTAGGTTTTCTTCTAGGATTTTTATGGTATTAGGTCTAACATTTAAGTCTCTAATCCATCTTGAATTAATTTTCGTATAAGGAGTAAGGAAAGGATCCAGTTTCAGCTTTCTACTTATGGCTAGCCAATTTTCCCAGCACCATTTATTAAATAGGGAATCCTTTCCCCATTTCTTGTTTCTCTCAGGTTTGTCAAAGATCAGATGGCTGTAGATGTGTGGTATTATTTCTGATGACTCTGTTCTGTTCCATTGGTCTATATCTCTGTTTTGGTACCAGTACCATGCTGTTTTGGTTACTGTAGCCTTGTAGCATAGTTTGAAGTCAGGTAGCGTGATGCCTCCAGCTTTGTTCTTTTGACTTAGGATTGTCTTGGAGATGCGGGCTCTTTTTTGGTTCCATATGAACTTTAAAGCAGTTTTTTCCAATTCTGTGAAGAAACTCATTGGTAGCTTGATGGGGATGGCATTGAATCTATAAATAACCTTGGGCAGTATGGCCATTTTCACAATATTGATTCTTCCTATCCATGAGCATGGTATGTTCTTCCATTTGTTTGTGTCCTCTTATTTCACTGAGCAGTGGTTTGTAGTTCTCCTTGAAGAGGTCCTTTACATCCCTTGTAAGTTGGATTCCTAGATATTTTATTCTCTTTGAAGCGATTGCGAATGGAAGTTCATTCATGATTTGGCTCTCTGTTTGTCTGTTTCTGGTGTATAAGAATGCTTGTGATTTTTGCACATTAATTTTGTATCCTGAGACTTTGCTGAAGTTGCTTATCAGCTTAAGGAGATTTTGGGCTGAGACAATGGGGTTTTCTAAATATATAATCATGTCATCTGCAAACAGGGACAATATGACTTCTTCTTTTCCTAACTGAATACCCTTGATTTCTTTCTCTTGCCTGATTGCCCTAGCCAGAACTTCCAACACTATGTTGAATAGGAGTGGTGAGAGAGGGCATCCCTGTCTTGTGCCAGTTTTCAAAGGGAATTTTTCCAGTTTTTGCCCATTCAGTATGATATTGGCTGTGGGTTTGTCATAAATAGCTCTTATTATTTTGAGGTACGTTCCATCAATACCGAATTTATTGAGCGTTTTTAGCATGAAGGGCTGTTGAATTTTGTCAAAAGCCTTTTCTGCATCTATTGAGATAATCATGTGGTTCTTGTCTTTGGTTCTGTTTATATGCTGGATTATGTTTATTGATTTGCGAATGTTGAACCAGCCTTGCATCCCAGGGATGAAGCCCACTTGATCATGGTGGATAAGCTTTTTGATGTGCTGCTGAATTCGGTTTGCCAGTAATTTATTTAGGATTCTTGCATCAATGTTCATCAGGAATATTGGTCTAAAATTCTCTTTTTTTGTTGTCTCTCTGCCAGGCTTTGGTATCAGGATGATGTTGGCCTCATAAAATGAGTTAGGGAGGATTCCCTCTCTTTCTATTGATTGGAATAGTTTCAGAAGGAATGGTACCAGCTCCTCCTTGTACCTCTGGTAGAATTCAGCTGTGAATCCATCTGGTCCTGGACTTTTTTTGGTTGGTAGGCTATTAATTATTGCCTCAATTTCAGAGCCTGCTATTGGTCTATTCAGGGATTCAACTTCTTCCTGGTTTAGTCTTGGAAGAGTGTAAGTGTCCAGGAAATTATCCATTTCTTCTAGATTTTCTGGTTTATTTGCGTAGAGATGTTTATAGTATTCTCTGATGGTAGTTTGTATTTCTGTGGGGTCGGTGGTGATATCCCCTTTATCATTTTTTATTGCGTCAATTTGATTCTTTTTTCTTCTTTATTAGTCTTGCTAGCGGTCTGTCAATTTTGTTGATCTTTTCAAAAAACCAACTCCTGGATTCATTGATTTTTTGGAGGGTTTTTTGTGTCTCTATCTCCTTCAGTTCTGCTCTGATCTTAGTTATTTCTTGCCTTCTGCTAGCTTTCAAATGTGTTTGCTCTTGCTTCTCTAGTTCTTTTAATTGTGATGTTAGAGTGTCAATTTTAGATCTTTCCTGCTTTCTCTTGTGGGCATTTAGTGCTATACATTTCCCTCTACACACTGCTTTAAATGTGTCCCAGAGATTCTGGTATGTTGTATCTTTGTTCTCATTGATTTCAAAGAACATCTTTATTTCTGCCTTCATTTCGTTATGTACCCAGTAGTCATTCAGGAGCAGGTTGTTCAGTTTCAATGTAGTTGAGCGGTTTTGATTGAGTTTCTTAGTCCTGAGTTCTAATGTGATTGCACTGTGGTCTGAGAGACAGTTTGTTATAATTTCTATTCTTGTACATTTGCTGAGGAGTGCTTTACTTCCAATTATGTGGTCAATTTTGGAATAAGTGTGATGTGGTGCTGAGAAGAATGTATATTCTGTTGATTTGGGGTGGAAAGTTCTATAGATGTCTATCAGGTCTGCTTGCTGCAGAGATGAGTTCAATTCCTGGATATCCTTGTTAACTTTCTGTCTCGTTGATCTGTCTAATGTTGACAGTGGAGTGTTGAAGTCTCCCATTATTATTGTATGGGAGTCTAAGTCTCTTTGTAAGTCTCTAAGGACTTGCTTGATGAATCTGGGTGCTCCTGTATTGGGTGCATATATATTTAGGATAGTTAGCTCTTCCTGTTAAATTGATCCCTTTACCATTATGTCATGGCCTTCTTTGTCTCTTTTGATCTTTGATGGTTTAAAGTCTATTTTATCAGAGACTAGTGTTGCAACCTCTGCTTTCTTTTGTTCTCCATTTGCTTGGTAAATCTTCCTCCATCCCTTTATTTTGAGCCTATGTATGTCTCTGCATGTGAGATGGGTCTCCTGAATACAGCAGACTGATGGGTCTTGACTCTTTATCCAGTTTGCCAGTCTGTGTCTTTTAATTGGAGCATTTAGTCCATTTACAGTTAAGGTTAATATTGTTATGTGTGAACTTGATCCTGCCATTATGATATTAACTGGTTATTTTGCTCGTTAGTTGATGCAGTTTCTTCCTAGCCTCGATGGTCTTTACATTTTGGCATGTTTTTGCAATGGCTGGTACCGGTTGTTCCTTTCCATGTTGAGTGCTTCCTTCAGGGTCTCTTGTAAGGCAGGCCTAGTGGTGACAAAATCTCTAAGCATTTGCTTCTCTGTAAAGGATTTTATTTCTCCTTCACTTATGAAACTTAGTTTGGCTGGATATGAAATTCTGGGTTTAAAATTCTTTTCTTTAAGAATGTTGAATATTGGCCCCCACTCTCTTCTGGCTTGGAGAGTTTCTGCCAAGAGATCTGCTGTTAGTCTGATGGGCTTCCCTTTGTGGGTAACCCGACCTTTCTCTCTGGCTGCCCTTAAGATTTTTTCCTTCATTTCAACTTTGGTGAATCTGGCAATTATGTGTCTTGGAGTTGCTCTTCTCTAGGAGTATCTTTGTGGCGTTCTCTGTATTTCCTGGATTTGAATGTTGGCCTGCCCTACTAGGTTGGGGAAGTTCTCCTGGATGATATCCTGAAGAGTGTTTTCCAACTTGGTTCCATTTTCCCCCTCACTTTCAGGCACCCCAATCAGACGTAGATTTGGTCTTTTTACATAATCCCATACTTCTTGCAGGCTTTGTTCATTTCTTTTTCTTCTTTTTTCTTTTGGTTTCTCTTCTTGCTTCATTTCATTCATTTGTTCCTCAATCGCTGATACTCTTTCTTCCAGTTGATTGAGTCGGTTACTGAAGCTTGTGCATTTGTCACGTATTTCTCGTGTCATGGTTTTCATCTCTTTCATTTCGTTTATGACCTTCTCTGCATTAATTACTCTAGCTATCAATTCTTCCACTTTTTTTTCAGGATTTTTAGTTTCTTTGTGCTGGGTACGTAATTCCTCCTTTAGCTCTGAGAAGTTTGATGGACTGAAGCCTTCTTCTCTCATCTCATCAAAGTCATTCTCCATCAAGCTTTGATCCGTTGCTGGCGATGAGCTGTGCTCCTTTGCCGGGGGAGATGCGCTCTTATTTTTTGAATTTCCAGCTTTTCTGCCCTGTTTTTTCCCCATCTTTGTGGTTTTATCTGCCTCTGGTCTTTGATGATGGTGACGTACTGATGGGGTTTTGGTGTAGGTGTCCTTCCTGTTTGATAGTTTTCCTTCTAACAGTCAGGACCCTCAGCTGTAGGTCTGTTGGAGATTGCTTGAGGTCCACTCCAGACCCTGTTTGCCTGGGTATCAGCAGCAGAGGCTGCAGAACATAGAATATTGCTGAACAGCAAGTGTACCTGTCTGATTCTTGCTTTGGAAGCTTCCTCTCAGGGGTGTCAGACTGCCCTAGTGGGGGATGTCTCCTAGTTAGGCTACTCAGGGGTCAGGGACCCACTTGAGCAGGCAGTCTGTCCCTTCTCAGATCTCAACCTCCATGTTGGGAGATCCACTGCTCTCTTCAAAGCTGTCAGACAGAGTTGTTTGCGTCTGCAGAGGTTTCTGCTGCTTTTGTTGTTGTTTAGTTGTGACCTGTCCCCAGAGGTGGAGTCTACAGAGACAGGCAGGTTTCCTTGAGCTGCTGTGAGTTCCACCCAGTTCGAGCTTCCCAGCGGCTTTGTTTACCTACTTAAGCCTCAGCAATGGTGGGCGCCCCTCCCCCAGCCTCGCTGCTGCCTTGAGGTTAGATCGCAGACTGCTGTGCTAGCATTGAGGGAGGCTCCGTGGGCGTGGGACCCTCCCAGCCAGGTGTGGGATACAATCTCCTGGTGTGCCCGTTTGCTTAAAGTGCAGTATTGGGGTGGGAGTTACCGGATTTTCCAGGTGTTGTGTGTCTCAGTTCCCCTGGCTAGGAAAAGGGATTCCCTTCCCCTTTGCGCTTCCCAGGTGAGGCCATGCCTCGCTCTGCTTCAGCTCTCGCTGGTCGGGCTGCAGCAGCTGACCAGCACCGATTGTCCAGCACTCCCTAGTGAGATGAACCCAGTACCTCAGTTGAAAATGCAGAAATCACCAATCTTCTGTGTCACTCGCACTGGGAGTTGGAGACTGGAGCTCTTCCTATTCGGCCATCTTGCTCTGCTCTCCCATCCTAGAATATTCTTATTTAAAGTTGCCAAAAACAAAGGGGCTGAGCACAGTGGCTCATGCCTGTAATCCCAGCACTCTGGGAGGCTGAGGTGGGCAGATCATCTGAGGTAAGGAGTTCAAGACCAGCCTGGCCAACATGGTGAAATTCCATCGCTACTAAAAATACAAAAATTAGCCAGGCATGGTGGCGGGCGCCTGTAATCCCAGCTACTCAAGAGACTGATGCAGGAGGCCGCTTGAGCCCCGGAGGCAGAGGTTGCAGTGAGCTGAGGACACATCACCACACTCTAGCCTGGGTGACCAAAAAAATAAAAATAAAAAAGTACCAGAAGTGCTATATATTCTGACAACTATTGAGCTAAAACATAAGTACATGGTGAATAATAGTTTTTTTTAACATAAGGAATGACACATGTATGTGTATTCTGAGTATGCTCACTTGCCATATAAGGCATCAATGACAAAGAAATATATGTAGCTAAATATTTAGCTAAAAAATATTTAACTAAAAAATATTTAGCTAAAAAAAATTTAGCTAAATTAGCTCTTGGTGATTTTTTGTTACGTTTTCTTCTTTAAGAGTTCACTCACCACCCAAATTCTTTTCTTAAATATAACAATGCTACTGGTACCTCTATCTACTACCTACCAAGTGTCATAAGATCAGGCATAAGAACAGGTCTCCATATACATACATTTTCTGTACACATTCATCAAAAATTGTTGGACAACAAATGAATTTTGCAGATAGATGAATGTTTCTTTAACAATAACCTTGTCTTTTATTTTATAATCATTTTTTCAAAATTCTTCTTTCATAATGTAAGTGCTTCTCCCTTCTTTAAATAGAAAAAATGGGCTATAATTTAAATCATAGTCCAGCTTTTGTCAAGAGCATTCATCATTTATGTGGAATTTTCATATTTTATCTGTTCATCTATTACATTAATGTTACACTGTCAGCCATTATTTCTGTTATTGTGTCCACTTCAGTTATTTTTCCACCTATCAATCTATTTATTCATTCATTATTCGACATTCCTAGCAACTAGCACTGGAGTATAAAAAAGCCCATTACTTAAAAAATTGTACAGTTTAATTGGGGATCCAGACAAGCGATAAAAATAGCATTACAGTGTTAAAAGGAGAGTTAAAAATCGGCACAGGGAACAATGGAAATGCCAAGAGGAGTCACTGCGGAGTCAGAAGGTTGACAGAACCTTGAATTACAAACAGGAGTTAGAAAGGGAAGTGGAAAATGGCGTCAGTGAAGGAATAGACTTAGAACAAGGAACAGTATGTGCAAACACTGGAATTATGAGCTACTAAAGAAACTAAAACAGGAAGGCAAGGTGATCATATCTATGTTTTTTTAAAAACTCATTCTAACATTGCTTTTCATCTCTTTTGGATTTTAAATTTATAACATGCTGTGCTTGGTGAACAGCTAAATAAATGTTAAAGAAATATAAGATAAATAAGAGTTAATAAATGAAACTAATACACTCAGTTTTGCTGGAAGGACTTTATAATTACTCTTTTACACTCAGTTAACATTTTGGAGGTTAGAGAGTTCCCAAAACAAAATGGTGAAGTCAGAAGTTAAGGCAAACAGTCACATTTTCAATATTTATGAATTATTTAAGAATCATACAACTCTTTGGAAAGTTAACATTATATTGCTACCTATGCAATTATATATATTTACATGTTTTGTTGGTATGTATATTTTTACATTTAGAAATAAATGTGATTCTGCATATGATATTACTATTGATTCTAAAATAAAATATAATTATTATCAATGGGGAACTCTGGCTATTTATTTAAAAGAGAGATTCTTCAACAAACAAAAAACAGAGAACAAGATAGTGGCACTCAACTGAGAATGGTGGATCATGTAATGAAATATACAATAATGGCTTGCTTTCATTTATTTTAAACATGTATATGTACAAGTGCAATGGTTTCAATATAATCCAAGGGGCCAAGAACATAGCTGATAAAGAGGAGAAAATGAGACTATCACAGAAGGCTGTATTAGAGAATGCATGGACCAGAAGGCAGTGGTTAAAATGTTTGCTTGGTCTAGATGCCAGGAGCTTTAATGACCTTCTCTCATTAAAGATTTAAAGGATTTAAATGGCAGTGTGGAGATTTTAGCTTCCATATGGCATTTATTGATATAATGCTTAATGTACATGATTTAGCTTCTGCTCTGACAATCTTATGGTGGAGGTGCTATTAAGAGGTTTGGCAGAAATTCCTTGCTCATATTCCCAAGAGTATTAGAAGAAGGCTAGGAAGAAACAACAATTAGACATAATTTTTCATGAAATTCCTTATTGAGGGAATTGGACAAAGAGCACATCCACATTGGTAATTGCTTATCAAACCATGTCATATTGAAATTAACTAGTAAAAGTCCTTGTATACTTTTTCTTTTCGTTTTGGTGGTTCATGTCATTTGGTATGGTTCCTTACATATTTAGATGTTTATTTTGAGATATGAAATAAATTAGATTTTTGTAGAAGTGTATTCAAATTTTAAAATGGCTAAATATCCTATGAAAAAACTACCCCAGATGATCAGAAAAACTTCTAAACTGTTGATACATGTCACTATTTGCATATGTAATGAATTATTAAGTCCAAATTAGTGTGTGTGAAGATATGACCACAGGTATGGATTCTGACTGACTTAAAATGTTACATAGGTTCTAAAAATGTAGCTTCAATACTTTAGGGAGTCATACCACCTTTATTAAATTGATGAATACAATGAAATATCTCTCCATAAATTATTCATCCCTGCATACACACAACATTTTGCATATAATTTTAGCAGATTCATGGATGCCCTGAAGTCCCATTAATGGAACCAAAGGTAACTACTTCTGAATTAGAAAACTGTGTAACAATGTATACTTTTTAGCTTTTACAACATTTCGATGACATTTTAAGCTAAAGACTCATGAGTGTCATGCAGGAAACCTATGTTTAAGGAATAAATAAAGTTGTATTACATTTTTTGTATTAAACTTTTTAGTCTGCTTTTTATGTAGTCATTTTGCCTACTATTCAAAATGATTGCCTTTCAGGAAGATTTATTTATTTACTTATTTTGAGATGGAGTCTTGCTCTGTCACCCAGGCTGGAGTGCAGTGGCATGATCTCAGCTCATTGCAACCTCTGCCTCCTGGAGTCAAGCAACTCTCCTACCTCAACCTCCTGAGTCACTAGGATTACAAGTACATGTCACCATGTCCAGCTATTTTTTGAATTTTTAGTAGACATGGGGTTTCACCATGTTGGCCACGCTGGTCTCAATCTCCTGACCTCATGTGATCCGCCCACCTCCGCCTCCCAAAGTGCTGGGATAGGAAGATTTCTTAATTACCCCAAACTATTCTCATTCTCTGCTTGCTTTGCTTATGTATTACAATTGTTTTAAATTAAATGGAGTCAATTTTGATCTCTAAATGTGTGTATAAGCACAACCAGATTATTTTAAAAGTGGAGAGAGACTCACCACCCCTTTCTTCTCTAGTTGAGAATTCACAACAAAGCATGAGCTTAGCAACTTTGCAGATTTATGATGATAGAAATATTTAGAGCAAATAAGCAAAGAAAAGAGACAAATAGAATTTTCTCAGAAAACTTCAAGATAAAATTTTGAAATGCAGTTTAATTAGATTGATAATAGACTAATGTGGCAGAAAATAAGCACTTCCTGAAGCTAAAACTGAGATATTTTTAAATAAAATTTTAGATTTCAAGCTGGAATAGAAGTTGATCATCATCTACTGATGAGAAAAGGTTTGATTCTTTTAAACACTTTGACAGTCTAAGCTAATAAATAAATTTGCTTTAATACTTTGTGGCATTCTAAGCATCATTCATGGATTCTATATCCTTACATCCTTGCAATGCGTCACTGATAAACATAATTGTTTCCTCTTATTTCTCTCAAATTTTGTAACAGACACAGCTGGGCTAACATTCTAAGATTCTGAATATTCTGTTCCAATAGTATTTGCCTATGTTGCCATAATTAATTTTGACAATTTGTCTAGCATCAGACATTAGATTTCCACCCCAACAGCTTTTTTGTTTCTCAAGTTAAACACCTTGTAAATCCTGTAATTTACAAGCCACAGATTAGTGTTGTCTTTACCTTATATAGCTTTATCAATTTTTCTTCTACATTTTGAGATGTGAATGCTTTTCTGAGTCTCTGAGCTACATGTAAAGTAGGAACAAAGATAAAGGAAGACAGCATTTGGCTGAAGACAGTCAATATAAGTACTAGTGGCTAAGCTCTTTTTTCTTCGCTACTATCTTCTAAATTCAACTCTATTTTATGTCTCTACTGTTTATACATACTTATCAATGAGGTTGTTCTTAATGAATAATTTTGAATTCTTCCACTGTTCATCAAATATGTGGATTAGAATAATCCCAGTGTGCGGAGCATCAGAATTACCTTTTCTAACGTGGTCATGTGTTTGCACTCTGGGAGGCTGCAGAGCTCCCTCCCTGCCATGGTTCCTGCTTTTGACCATCTTGGTTGCCGTAAGACTGGCCATATAGCTTTGTCTTAAAGTTGTCAGGAGCTCACTAGTATCCAGTGCCACCAATCTCTATAAAATAGAGATAAAAGTTTACTATATGCCTTCTAGCCATTAGAAACATCTTTACTAATTTTTTTATCAAAATGGGAAAAATATTAGTTCCCAATTTTCACAAATATTCTTAGCCCTTTTTTTTTAATGTGTCAAGCTTGTTCCTTAGCATAATATTTCCATGTTAACTTTATGTCACTTAACATAAGGAAAGACTTCTTATACAGCGTGACTTTTATATATTATTGTTCTCTTAAAAAAGGATATTTTCTTTTCTACTTTATGTCACATCAAAATTAGAATAGGTATTACTCGACTTAATAACAACACCTCTCTATTCTTTATGATTTTATATTTGGCATAATTAAGTAAATATAAAATAGATGTGAAATAGCTAAAAGTACAAGAAAAAAATCAGCCAAGAAATGAAAATATAATAGTAAAATAACAATAAATAAAATGCCTAAATTTATTGTTTACCCAATCACTGATATAATGCTAAAACTTTTTAAACATATTATCTGGTTTATCTTCATGCAATGCTATGAAGTAGGCACAATTGTTAACTTCATTTTGTAGATGAGAAAATCAGTGTTAGGATTTTAATCGAAGCAGTTTGATTCAGTAGGATTTTAATCGAAGCAGTTTGATTCAGTAATCCATTTGTTAATAACTACACATCATCAGTATAGCAAATAGTTTTTTAAGTGTGATACATTTGGGTTTATTACACTTTATTAGGCTCTGATAGGTTATCAATGTCCTATTCTGGTGGGTATGGTTAATGCGCACAAAATATAGTTAGATGGAGTGAATAGGATCCAGTATTTGATAGCAAATAGTTTAAGTGTGATACATTTGAGTTTATTACACTTTTTTTCCTTAGGCTTTGATAGGTTATCAATGTCCTATTCTGGTAGGGATGATTAATGGGTACAAAATATAGTTAGATAGAATGAATAGGATCTAGTATTTGATAGCACAACAGGGAGACTACAGTCAACAATAATTTACTGTACATTTAGAAATATCTAAAAGAGTACAAGTGGACTGTTTGTAACATAAAAAAAGAATGAATGTTTGAGCTGATGAATACCCTCATTTACCCTGATGTGATAGTATGTATTGTATGCCTGTATCAAAGTATCTCATATACCCCATACATAGATACACCTACTGTATACCTTAAAAATTAAAAAGAAGTTTCAACAGGCTATGGCTTAGCCTACTGGAAAAAAGAAATGAGAACTGAGCCAGTGAATGGATATTGGGCACAGGAATTTGTGAAATACGGTGAGAACAATAATATAGGAAGAGGCTACGTAGCATCAGCCAGAATATTGAAATGGAAAAAAGGGATTTGAAACATAAACATCAGTCACTAACTCAAGAATTCAAATTTAACATCTTATAGAAAACCTCTAAAAATGTGATCAAATTCATAAATTTCGTGATGCTGGTACGAGGAGTGTTTCTTAGTAAAAAATAGAGAAGAACTACCTTTAACAGTTATTTGCACCAGCAAGTCATAATCTGTCCCAATAAAATGAGAGCATGTACCTTGGTTTTAGAGAGTGTTAAGTAGGTGTGGGAAGTGTCATTTGGTTTTTATTTTAGGAACTAAGAATATTTGCTCACTTACTGGTAGGTTTTACTTTGAGCATAGAACGTATGCTTTAGAAAGCAGAAGGCACTTTAAGCTACTAATCAAGTTAAGTGACATAAACTTAACAAGAAAATAGTTTGCCAAGGAACAGGCTTGACACATTAAAAAACGGGTTCCTAGGATTCATCTAATATATAGGAGAGGCTTTTGTGTAATAGAATCGAGTTTACCATCTGCAGTACATTCAATTTAAAGTTTATATTAATATTAGCTGAAACTTTCCAGGATCCCTGGGGTGACTTGAAATGCTAACCATATTCACCTCTAGGTCCGGAAGAAATATGGTAACATCTCAGTGTTTCATATTAGCCCCAAGTAGAATTCTGCCCTGTCATATTCAGAGGTAGTGTCATATGCTTCATGAAGAACTGGGCCTGGTAGAGATGGACCCAAATGGACCCACTATATCCACAAGCACTGAGCTCAAGGCGTATGAGGCTACTTACAATTTCTATAAAGTGTTGCCTTTACCCTTCCAACATGTCCTGCATTTACCTGGTAGTACTTTCTCTTTTTTCTTCTGTCCTTTCTTTTTATTACTTTGTGACTTCCTTCTTTCAGTTAAAATCTTTTAAAATAACTTTCTAAAAGTTATTTTAATCTGCTCAAAACAGATTGTTCTCGTCTCTGCATTTCTCCTAACAAGTGGGGAAAATGCAAAAGATTTTAAGCAGTAATAGCAGGATACACAAAGAAACAGATGGTGGGAAGATACTGCACTTAAGGAAATAAAAGAAGATCATTGTAGCTAAAGTATGGAAAGTGAAGAAATGGAATAAAGGGCCAGGAATCAGGTCACAGAGCTAGAGTAATGAATTTGAGTTTTATTCTTACTACAGTGGATTGCCATTAATGTGCTTAAGCTGGGGCACATCTTACACAATTACCTTGTTATGGGTTAAATACAATCAGGAGTAGAAATGGTGAAACTCACAGTCCAAGTGAGAGTTGATGGCCACATCAACTAAGCTGTGGATGTAGAGCTAAACAGCTACATCTGAGATTTTGGTTTTTTGATGTCATAGATATGGTATGAGGATGACAGTGAAGGAAATAATTTGATTTAACTGACTTAAGTAACTGGGTAGAAGTGTTACCATTTCTATGGAAGAAACTGGGCCAGGTAGGAGGTTGACTGAGGAGGACAGGTGTGGAAGAAATTAAGTCCTACTTGCATGTTCAGTTTGAGGTGCTTCTAAGATATCCAGGCAGAGATGTTAGATAGGCAGTTGTAGACATCTGAGCATGAATCTCAGAGGAATGATCTGAATTGGAGATAAAAATGGAGCTGACATCCTGCCTCTAGAGGATCCCTAAAGCCACAGAAAGGAAGTTTACCAAGAAGGAAAATGTAGAAGGAGACAGTAACAGACCCGAGAATGTAGGCCTGAAGAACAACTATATGTTACGTTGGGCAGAAGAGGAGGAATCTGCAAAGGAAAAGAAGAAATAGCAACTAATGGTTTCAGAAGAGAAGCAGGAGAGTGGTTTCATAGAGAGCAAGACAGAAATAATTCAGATAGTAATGAACTATGTTAAAATGCTGCTGCCATGATGCATAATATGAAGGCAACTAAATATTCATTCGATTTGACAATATGGCAGCATGACAGTTAATTTTATGTGCTGATGTGGGTAGGCCAAGAGGTATCTAGATATTTGGTCAAACATTATTCTAGGTGTTTCTGTGAGTATTTTTGGATGAGAATAATTTAAATTGGTGGACTTTGAGGTAAGCAGATTGCCTTTCATAATGTCAATGGGCTTCTTTCATTCGGCTGAAGGCCTGGATAGAACAAAAAGACCAGCTTCCCTCAAGTAGGAGCAGATTCTCCAGCAGACCGCCTTTGGCCTGCATCTGCAACATTGGCTTATCCACACTGGCTCTATGGCAAACTGCTGTTAAAGTGGAAGTATAGCATTGGGTTTCCAGTCTGTCAGACCAGGCTGTAGTTAGACTTGCCAGCCTCTATCATTGTGTGAGCCAATTTCTTATAATGAATCTGTTTCTCTGGAGAACCCTGACTAATACAGGAGGTCACTTGGGACTTTTTTGACATGATCAATTTCAGAAGAGGATTGGGGTGGAAACAACTATGGTAAAGAAGAGAGATGAGCAATGAGGAAATGAAGACAACATGTATAGGCAATTCTTTTGAAAATTTTGTCTATAAAGAAGAACAGACAAATAAAGGGATGGTAGAAGTTGCTGAGAATGTGGGATCAAGTAAATCTTTAGTATGAAAGACACTAAAATGTATTTCTATGATAATAGTAGAGATAAGAGGCAAAGGCTAATTATTCAAGAGAAAAATAAAAGAACACCCTGGAAAATGTGGGAGTAAGTATAATCTAGACCACAAGTAGAAGGAGGAACAATTGCTCTAGTATACTAGAAGAGAAGAAGAATTTGGTGGTGCACTAGTTTGAATAATGTTCTCCAATAATTAATGTCCAACTGGAAACTAAGAATTTGACTTTATTTGGAAATAGGGTCTTTGCAGACATAATTAGTTAAAATGAGATCATACTGGATTAGGGTAGGCTCTAATCCAATGGCTGATGTCCTTAGAAGAGAAAAAGAGACACAGAGACAGAGAAACACACAGGCAGATGCTATGTCAAAACTGGCATACGTTAGAGTAATGCATGGGCGAGCAAGGAATGCCAAGGATTGCTGGTGACCAGAAGCTAGAAAATAGGCATGGAACAGACTACTTCTCAGAGACCATGGCCTGAAGTAAGATGCACAGTGAGATCATTGAAGTAGGGGGCTCTGGGAATGGAGAGACCACGATATGGGAAGAATTGCCAATGAGAATATTAAAATCACCGAGAATTATAGGGGTACTGGTGAAGAGAGTAATGGTAAGCTATTCTCTTCAAGAATTGATAGTAGTGTCTTGGGAGGGGAGTTGTGGGGAGTGTGAAGATGACTGAAACAAGAGGAGTAGTGAAGAGTGTATACTCACAGCCGGACGTTTTATACTGGAGGAGGTTAAAATAACCTGGCAGCAGCAATGAGGTCCTGGAAGATACCTATCTACTTCTAGGCCCTGTGATACTAAGCCATGTGGAAGATAATATCCAGCACCCACCTGAGAGACACGGGAGAAGCAGTGTCCTCAGTGGGGAGGCAGCTCACAGACAGATGAGAAGGTGGAGAGAAGCTGCACAGATCAGGTTGAGCATACAGGTGTTCTGTGTATTACACTTCAGACGAAGAGCTAGACAAATGTCAAGCACACACTACTAGGGGATGAATCCTAGATTTTTAAATGTGGTGTAATAGCTAGAAGATATTTGGCCTTGAGGCGTGTGAAAATGCAGTAGAGTTCACTCTGGAAATGTCTGACTTCCTGGGACTGTAATTCACCTTCACTATCTTCTGAATCATGGAGGACTTCAAATGCTACTTTAGGATTTTAAACTGCATAACAGGAATTAGGTAGCACAGAGAACCCAGGGTGAAGAAAGCAAAAACCTAAATACTTATAGACATGTTGAAATAGGAACCTCAGGTTTTCTAAAGCTTTTTTCAGAGATTATTGCTCATTATAGCTATGATCAGCTACTTACGGATTTTGAGTAAATTAATTGATTGTGAATTAATTCCTTCTTTCTCTCTCTCTCCCTCTCTCTCTCTCTTTCTCTCTCTCTCTTTTTCTCTCTATCTCTTTCTTTCTTTCAACAGAGTTTCACTTTGTCACCCAGGCTGGAGTACAGTGGCATGATCTCAGCTCTCTACAACCTCCCCTCCCAGGTTCAAGCAATTCTTGTGCCTCAGCCGCCTGAGTAGCAGGGACTGCAGGTGCATATCACCATGCCTGGTTAATTTTTCTATTTTTAGTACAAATGGGGTTTTACCATGTTGGTCAGGCTGGTCTTGAACTCCAGGCCTCAAGTGATCAACTTGCCTCGGCCTCCCAAAGTGAGGGGATTACAGATGTGAACCACCACAAGCTTAGAATATTATTATAAACTTTGAAATGTTTTCATACACTTATAAATTATCCAATATATTCTTAAAGCTCAAAATACATTTGTGTAATAACAAAGGAATAAACTCTAGGAGTGCGTGTGTTAAATTTAATGAGTATATATTTGAATAACAAAGTGCTAAGCTAACTATAAGAGAGTACCTTGGAAAGTTTCTATTTTCTTTTTCAATTGAGAATATTCATGTGGCATATCTGGCTTGGGAAGGTAAATATTCTACAGTATAACTGTTTAATGACCTATTCAAATGGAAAAGTCAATGGGCAGGGCTTTAGACCGTTCTTCACAGAGGTTCCGCTAGAAACATCAGCTTCAGTTCAGTCATACAATTCACAACCATGATATGTTCCATGAATGCTAAAGTTGGGTGTCTAATTGTTTCACTGTACACAATGACAAATATGTGTGCCATTTCTTCCATTAAATGTCTCTGCCTTTAAAGGATGTATGTTATATATGGGTGATGTGTGAGAATGCACATAAGTCTTTTCTTTAGGTACCTATGTAGTTAAGAAGAGATATAGTGCATTGACATTTAGTCAGATGATTCAAGTAGAAATTGTGCCAAAACAAGAAGGGACCACAAGCCAAGGAATATAGGCAGCTGCTAGAACTCAGTAAAGGCAAGGAAATGAATTATCCACTGGAGCTTCCAGAAGAGAATTCAGCCCTGCTGACACTTTAATTTCATCCCAGTGGGACCTGTATCAGACCTACAGAGCTGTAAGATAATATTTGTGTTGTTTCAGCCATTAAGTTTATGGTAATTTGTTATAGCAACAATGGAAAACTAATACAAAGATTCATGGGTAATTCCATGGTTTGATACTGAGATGCTGGAAGGAATAAAAATTCTGGATAAGGTGGGTTGGGGGCCAGGCCAGTAAAGTGGAAAAATAGGAGTCCAAATTTGGACTTTTTAGGCTATAAATTTCTGCTAGTCATCCAACTGGAAATGTCAAGTAAGTAGTTTTAAATATGAATCTGGAATTCAAGAGAACATATGGGGTAGAGAAATACTTTTGGGAGTTTTCAGCCAATAGATGGTATTTAAAGACAGGAGACTAGATAAGATCACCACACTTTCTCACTGCATTTGGAAATTTCTGCCAAGCTACGATATAAACTTTAAATTGTTTCTCTTCCAATCACCCTGACTCTCGACATGTATAAGTGACTACAACAGTATAGATTCTTTTCTTTTTCATCTAGTAGTTTAAGAAGTCTAATAATGTGATCAAAATAAGGGTTGTAAACTTCCATGTAATATGGGAACTAGGTTTCTTAACTATTTTATTAATAACTTGCCTCTTGGAAATAATAACCTGAACTGGAGTTGACAAGCTAGTTGTCCTTGGTCAGGCAAATCTACTTTCTTCTTGTAAGAAGAAAACACCACATGGAAAAGTAAGTGAAAACGATAGGAGATGAAAGAAAGTTGAGTCTATTATAATGAATGGGTAAGAAATTATTTGTTCACTTATTCAACAAATATCTACTAAGAGTGCAAGACTATACAAAGATTGAGAAATGGTCCTTTCTTTCTCTAAAACCAAATTCACAAAGATGGCGGAAGAGAAAGGAATTCATTTTATAGGGACTTAAGAGGCTAGGGTTAGTTTTATGTGGGACAACAAGGATAAAAAAACAGAAATATCTGGGATGGGATTTGTGAACTAGGAGTATAAAAAGTGGAGTGAAGATCATGAAATACGAAAAAGAGAAAACATAGATACTATTTGGTTTGGCATGGCATGGCTTGAATAGGATAGTGACACACACACACAAGAAAATCTGAGGGCAGGGTGAGTATAACATTGGAGAAGGCCCCAGAGACTGAGACAATCACAAGGCAATTATGAGAGTTCCAGACAAAGCCTAATGTGGACTAGGGGGAGACAACAGGGACAAAAAAGAGGGAACAGAGACAAGAGTCATTTTAGAAGTGAAATAAACAGAACAAGGGAGCTGATTATATATGCAGAGTAAAAGACAAAGAAAAGAATGATAGTGAAAAAGTGTGGCTGGTTCTTGGTAAGGCTGTGCTTAATGAGCAACACGGAACACAGGACTAAGACCTAGGTTTCTTGGAAAGGTAGTAATCACTTGGTTGTCAGAAGTGCCGAAGCACGTTGTGACAGCAGAGGTAAGATGTTCAGCAGACACGTGGGAATGTGTTTGTGGTTTGGTATAGATGTGAAGGCTTACTCATGGAGATTTGGAATTAACTTTATAAGAGGTCATGAAAGATGGAGGAGCCAGCCAATGGGACTGAGAATGAGGGTGTTTTCCCTGGATATCCTACAAAGTCCCATCTGACACATAAATTATATAATACCAGACTGTACAATGGCAAAGTCTATAATATAAAAATTTATAATGAAATCAACTGTAATAGTATCCTTAAAAATACATTTTTAGGGACATGAGCTCATTTGATTCACACTAGAAGTCTGTCAGATAATACTTTCATTCCACTTTGTAGATGAGGGAACTATATACTAAAGAGACAAGTCCTACGGGTTCATGAATGGAAGACAGGATTTAAACCCAAGTTGCATGAGACAAAATCCCGGGTTCTTTTCACCAAGGCCATGTAATGCTGGAGAGAATCTGGGAAAAATAAAGGCCAGAGTTTTTATACTAACCCATGAGATTGTGTGTGATTTCTCACCTCTTACTTCTCTTTTATCTTCTCCTAGTGACCCCATCAAATACTTATATCCACTTCACTGTCCTTATTGCTGTTCCTTGCACTTACCAGACATATTGCACTTTAGGGCCTTTGCACTGGATGCTGCTTTTTCCTGGAATGTTCTTCCCCAGAGATGGTAGAAATAATTTTCTTACTTCCTTCAAGTTTTTCACCCTCTAAATGAGTCTACCACTACTCTCCCACTCAGTACTGCACTTTGCTCTTCTTAATCACGTTTTAACGTACTTGATATCAAAGCCATGCATGATGATTGCTGTTTGCTGTGTTTTTTCCACTACAATGTACCCTCTATAGGACAGCAGGAATTTTCATTATTTTCTCAGTACCGTATTATAAGCACCTGGAATGCTGCCTGGCACACAATCAGAGCACAATAAAATTTTGTTGAATCCATGAATTCTTAAAGTGAGAAGGAGCAATTAGAAATGACTTTTGAGAGTGGTTCTTCTGTTGTGTGCTCGGGGTAGAATTCAGGCTGCAGTGGGCCCCAGAGTGAATGCTGGTAAGGGCAGGAAAGAGGAGAGGCAGAGAATGTAATCCAGTCCCTTGAAAAGTTTGGTGGTGAAGAAAGGAGATCAGAAAGTGGGTCGTGAAGCAGAAACAGATTCAAGCAAGTTTGATCCTTCCTTGTATGATGATGCAGACCTGGGTCTGCTTGTAAATTTAATAAATGTATGTAAGAAAACACCAAAGATTCAAGTCAGAAGAACAAATATGAAGGGAAGAAAATAATGCACTTGGCTATATGGCTAAAGAGACTATTTATCCAGATCACTCACATCATTCAAGAACATTTCTAATGGTCATGAAAACTCAGAGCAAAAGCAGATGGAATCAGAGTGGCTGCTGCTTCTGACAAGTGAATCTCCATGTTAGGAACATTGTGGAAATTAACTAAAGCATTCCACTAGATGCTATGTTGCTATCTCCACACACCATGCAACATCTGAGATGTAAAAATGAGGGTTGCAATGCCCCCCTCCAAACAAAACCAGAATATTTTGGACAGGTCTTCTGAAAAGGCTATAGAAATACAACTCATTCCTGTTGCCAATATAAACAAATGAAGATGTCCCTAGCATATAGCTGGACATATTTCGGGGTTATATGGTGGTTGCAGCAGGTTCATTTGGAAGTGCAAAGTACTTCAGTCTTAGACCTTCACATTTTATCTGTCAAGATGCACACTTTGGCTCTCTTCTTTAGGATGATCACATAGACACTTGCTGATCTGGGGATAATTGACTTTCCTTTCATTGGAGTCCCTTATTTTTATAGAATAGATGGGTCCTAGCTATGAGAGAAAAAATGAACTGAAAGTTGGAGTACTAATCTCTCTTCTAATCCCAGTTCTATCCAAATTCACAAATGAGATTTTGGAGACATCACCTTTGGGTCCTAATCCTATTCCTGGAAAAGGAAGAGTGCTAGGCTAGATAATATCTAAAGATCCTTTCCAGTTCAACACTAGCTAGTTCCTGTTTCTGTCAAATAAGTTAACAGAGACAGAAAAAGTCTAAAAACAGAAGGGATACACAGTCATAACTCCGAGAAATCTGTTTTCGGCAGCAGAGATTTTACAGAATGTAGTAGATGATATAGTTGCAAAGTTTGTACAATGGGCAGGGCACAGTTCTAGGTACTAATGAATACAAAATAGATTTTTTTTGTTTGTCCAGGGACAGAATGTCTATAGTTCAATTACGATTAAAGGGTATATATGAGCCCTTCTTCCCTTGGCATATAAGACCCAGAGCCCCTTCTCTAGGTCCCAGAGAGTCTGTAATCAAGAGAAGAGGATTGACTTGGTGGCAGCAAGTCTGAGGACAATATCTTGTAGTGCATAATGCCACCATAGAAAAAACAGTTGCCTTAATCTTTGGAGTCATTTGCCAGGTTGCGCCTATTATGAAAAACCTGTTGCATTATATACATAGTTCATGCAACTCTCTGCTTCTATTCTTGTATTCAACATTCTTTCGGGAACATGGGATACTTCTGGGCAGAAAGGACTTTGTGGAAATCGTTTCCTTGGTTTAAAATATTCAAATTGAATCCTTTGAAGTTTGTTGATCACACATCACAAGATAAATTTTTAAAAAATAGATATTCTGGAGAAAATAACAATGGCAATCTTTTACCCAACACTTAATGTCTATCCCATGAGGGACTGTGTTTATTGTTTTTCCAGGATTCTCAATTTTTGTTTGCTCAAACAGCTTTATGATGTATGTAGTGTTATCATCTTCATTTTACATATAAAACAAGTGAGGCTTAGTCACATTAAGTCATTCCTCCAAGTCACCATTGGTTGACTGTAGAACCAGGAGGTAAACCAGCAGTCTGATTGTACTGCTCATACTCTTAACCAGAGTATCATAACTTCCTGAGAAGTTTAGAAATCTTGTCATTTTGTTTCAGGAATAGAAAGCAGACCTACTGGCTCTGTATCTTCCACCATGAGAAGTTTGTTTTTACCTTGAACTACTAGTGGGAGTTAGCATCTTGTAAGTCTCCAAATATCTCATCTGAAAGACTTGTTCTTTGTGCAGATTTGTAATTTTAGCACCATTTGTTTATTCCATACCAAAAGGCCTTGCACTGTGATGGTTCCTGCCTCCCCAGACTCCTGAGTCTTGAGTAATGTGTTTCCGCCAATTCTCAGGTAATGAAGGTTCAAAATTAATGGAAAGCTTTTATTTAAAAATCACTCAGAGGTTGCAGATTTTAAAAACAGAAGGTAACCATTTCCTTCTCTGAAATACTGGCATGGTCACTATCTTTACTCATCTTCTTCATAGTTCTATGAGACAGATTTAACCAAAAAGCCACCTCTTATTTTGTTTTTGTTTTTTTTTAAAAAATCATTGTAATATACCATGATGTGAAAACAGGAGACAGTCACTTGAGCAAATAAATTTGATGCCATTTCACTGTGTAAGAGGAAATACACTTTTCCATCACCCCATGATGAATCTAATGATAAAATCTAGATAGAGCCAGATCTATATTTTGTTAACATTTTTATTGCTACGTGCTCTCAATACAACAAACAGCATCAGTAGTGTACACTTTGATAAAAGGGAATTTTTAGCTTGGTAGAAAAGAAAGCCCAAAGGTCAGAATTATAATAATGAATATGTACATCTTTATGGAAACTGTTTGTGTGACCATCCTTATCTTCCCCCGTGGATGAGATGTATGCACACGCAAGTAAACTAGAGAGAATTTTATTCTATGGGCATTTTTAGGAAAAATAAAAAAAGACTTAAGGCTCAGGGATTGTTTTACTATCTGAAATTTGCCTAATTTGACCTTCAAAATTCTTGCACAAAGTAGCAGCAATTCTTTAGAGGTATAGAATCAATAGTTTAAGCTGTTAGTTTACAATGATTAAAATGCAAAAGTTCTTGC
Source organism: Macaca fascicularis (assembly GCF_037993035.2). NCBI lineage: Eukaryota > Metazoa > Chordata > Mammalia > Primates > Cercopithecidae > Macaca > Macaca fascicularis. Next base: position 61,679,123 of record NC_088379.1, on the reverse strand, counting down.
ACATTCTGTGCTTTGAGAGTTTAATTTATCTACGTTTTAGTTTGCATAATATATTTTTACACAGTTCAGGTACTGACCTCAAAATCATTATGCTGATAACACTATCTCCTCTCATTTACATGTAATTCATGACGCATTTACCTCTTTCAAAAACTTTTAAAAATGTTTCTAATTCACAATTTCATTGAACAGCTAGCTGAGTCCATACAATTTAATGTTTCCTTGAAGGGAAACAAGTCATCAACTTAATATCAACTACTAAAAATGCAAGATGTTTACATAACATCAAATTAGTTCAGTTTTAGCTTTTGAGTTGGCTATAGTAGTTTGCTTAAATGTCTCCTCTACGCACAGAACAAAGCATGCACCTCTAATTTTGTCTCTCTAGTTTACCAAAACATGTAATTGATATTAGTGTAAATATTTAGTACATAAAAATACTATCAAGAAAAAAAATCAACTTTTAATAAATATCTTCGGTTCTGAATTCTATGTACAAGTACTTTACATCTACTCCCTGGAGAGAGCATTTCTGGCTTTACTGTGAGCAAGGTGACCACTGACATAAATTATTAGCACATTATTGCAGTCAGATGCATTGTGGTTGTGAACATTTGAACAGGAACCACATGGAAAATAAATATCTCAACCATTGACATATGCTTTCTTGAACCTGCCTTCAAAGCCCCAAAGCTCTACTATACTCAAATATCAATTCTAGACTGATAATACTTTTCTCAGCTACCAACATACAAATAAGTTATCCCAAAACTTTTTCCTTTGCGATTATTACAGTACCTTGAGTATAACTGTTTGTATCTGTCAACAATGCGAAAATTAAAAAAGAAACACACACACACACAAACAAAGGACACCTCAACGGTGCCTACTGAGGTCCCGGAAAGAGGGTTTCAATTTTATCTTGCACGAGTTCATTTACTATTCATTGATCCCTGTGACTGTAAGTGTATTAAGACACCAATCCTTTAAATTATAAGTATAGAAGGCAATAGGTAACCTGATATCTGTATATCTATAGCTTTTGTGATTTTTTTCTTTTTCTATAATTTACGTATCACATTGTTGATTCAACAAAACCCTTTATATTGTCAGTAGCTGTAATTCTAACTTTCTTTTGTAATACTCTGCTTTGAAAATTAACCTATAGAATGTCAAACAAGGCAATATTCAATGACAGGCACCTAGAACATCCAGAAATGTAATATAGTAAACAATCATTTGAGAACACATCTCTTAAAATAATACTGATTTTTGCAATATACAGTATTTACACAACAGCTGCAAATTTGCTCATACAATATTTCTAATATAGATAAATAGGAATACAAGTCTAAGAATTCTTTGTTCCATATCCAAAATTTCTTGTTAAAGTGTAAACCATTGGTATCTCTTTTTTATTTTTACTTTAACTTTTCTAAAACAAACAAAAAGTCAGCTGATATGCACAATTGGTTCCAGTCCCTTTTCTGCTTCAGAGAGCGACCAACACAAACTTAGCAACATATTTTTTTTCTTTAATAATCTTTGGTGCTTTCTTCCAATGATTTCTGGTAAATGAGTCAATGCAGAACGAAAGAGGATGAAAGCAACTAGAAAGTGAGCCAGCACTTTCTGTTCTTCCAATTACAGATAAAATGAGCTGACGATCTATAGAGATTTCCACTTTAAACAAGCATATGCACCATGGGGAGGAGAGGTTGTCCAGGTTTTCCTCTAGTTTCTAGCCTTTTTGGTTCACTTTCTCATCTTTCTAAGGTGGATGATCTTGTCGGACGTCTGTTGTCAATAATCTTTCCATCTTTCTGTGAGGTTCTTGCCTGAGAAGAAGCACCTATTGAATCACTGGCTGCAAAGAAGGAAGCAGCAGCCATTTGTGAAGCTGAACTGAGGTGGCCCCTCTTGGTGGGTGGGGAGGATGGTGTGGCTACCAGTCTCACAGTCTTACTTCCTGATTGCTGAGCACTCCTCTGGGGTAAATTAGCACCATCAGGTTTACTGTTTGACCTGAAAGCAGCATATGCATTTGGACCTCCCACCGAAGAGATGCTACTCAAAGATGTCTTCTTTGCAGGGGTCTCTGAATGATAAGGAACCAAAGATGTAGGCATCACTAGAGATCTAGGGAGGTCACTAGGGTTAGAGACGACATCATCATGAGTTTCAGCAGCTTCTAGAAGGTATGGTGGTGGCAGGGTGCTACTGCGCTTGCTGCAGGACTCACAACATAACTTGTTATAACCTGGTATGGAGCAGTATCGTGCCAACACTTCCATTTGACAGAATATGGACTTGTCTCCCAGACATGGCTCATCTGCAAAAATAAAAAGAAAATAAACCAACACATGCATCTAAACATAAAATGAAAGGAGGAAAAATTTTTAATGAATGTAAAAACATTTAAGTGCAATCTGACACCAATGGGAGTGATCCACACAGGCTTTTGCATTAAAAATATGAACATTAGAATGAATTCACTAAAATAAATAGTTCTTTATCTACAAAGTCCTTGTGATGATCATTATTGTAATATTTCCACCAGAAGTCTTCAGACCACAGAGCGTATTTTTTTCTCCAAGTAGGAACATATATCTGTTTTTAGAATGGGCAAAGAGAATTTATTTAATGTTGTGGTTAAATTTTTAGGATGCAAAGGGGCATCTGTATTTTTATTTTATGGTATTTCTGACTTTCTCAGAGGGTACTCCCTACATTATGTTAAAATGTGAAATCAAAATAAATACTGAACACTTATAAAAACAAAACAAATCTTACAAAGGTATTCTCCAAAGAATAATCAAAATACCCTCTTGATTTTAAAAAATTCTCCAGTTTGTGATTGAGACCATCCTGGCTAACACGGTGAAACCCTGTATGTACTAAAAATACAAAAAAAAATAGCCGGGCGCAGTGGTGGGCACCTGTAGTCCTAGCTACTCGGGAGGCTGAGGCAGGAGAATGGCGTGAACCCAGGAGGCGGAGTTTGCAGTGAGCTGAGATCATGCCACTGCACTCCAGCCTGGGCGACAGAGCGAGACTTCGTCTTAAAAAAAAAAATTATCCAGTTTGAATAACATAGTTTCATGTTTATCATTGAATATTCTCAGATTATTTGTTATCTGAATGCACAAATTTGGGTAAAGTATGCCAAATTTCTTATGAATAATTCATGGTTCTTACACTTAATTTTATTTAATTGACAGTACTTTATGTTTGAAGGATACTGAGTAACACTCATAAAATGTAATTTCATTGAATTGACAGCACTTGGTCTAAAAAATACTAAAGTAATACTCATAAAACACTTGATAACATCTAAAGTAACACTTCTAAAACATTTCATACTGCATGTGTACACATTTTTTTATTACTTTAAAATTTTATTGATTCCAGGTTACAATATTTGGATTTCAGATAATCCAAATATCTGATTGGATTTCAGATAATCCAAATCCAATCATAAAAATGTTAACTTGTGCGTAGTTTTAGTCATCCTGGGTATACGTTATGAAATAAAGACATATCCTGTGCCTCTCTGATAACAGAACCAGTGCATAGAGTAGCATCCCTGCAGATGTGCAACACAGAAACACTGATCCATGTCCAAAGAATAAATGCAAAGAACTGTCGATTGTGGCATTTATGTAATAGAATCACTTAAAATTACAGTGTATTATTGGGTAATACTATATTGCTAAGAAAAAAACCTGCTACATAACTCCCCAAAAATTGAAAAATCCTTTTTCTAAAGTTTGAAACAAAAAAAAGAGAGTCAGTTGGCAAAGCCAATAGAGGACTAAAATTACCAACAATGAGCTGTAATACTATCTCCACTTCCCAAATTGTGAAATGACTCATACATGCTTGGTATGTGCAGGTCTATTATATGGTATAATGTGGCTGAATATTCATATAAGCTAGGTCATCATCTAATTATGTTATACATGTCTGTGCATTATATTAATGGGTTTCACCTTAAATATTAATTTCTCTTCATGTGTGATTTACTTTTTTTTAAAACTTATATCTCAAAATAAGAAAACGTCTTCTTTCTATATGTGTCAGGCTATAGGTCTTAAGAGGAGAGGACCTTATTTGACCTTGAACTCTCTTTTTCCCCTAACTCCTTTCCCTCATCACCCCTCTTCGGAGGCCCCTCTTGGAAGTATGACCTATTTTCTCTGAGTTAGAGAACAAGTCCAACCAAAGGTCTCCCATTTCTAAGTGTGAGCACTTTGGCATTGCAGAGTCCTGTTCATAACCTGGGTTTCATTAGGGCCAGAATATACTTTTGTGTGGAGGAGGAAATGGGAGAGATATTCTGAGAAAAATGTGAGCAAAGGAATACATTAACCTTATGGTAATTTGCCTACTGATAAATGGGAAGAGCTTATAGGCAAAAAAAATGGTACAATCAAAATATGGAGTCACATAAAAAAAAATCAATTAAAAAAAAATTAAGGAAACATTTCAGACTTCTCGTTCCACCCCCAAATCATTATAAGAGGTTCTGGAAAAGAGATTCACACATGGTCTCAAAAGGCCATTTGATCCTAATAGCAGTTTGAGATTCTGGTAGAAAGTATTACTTATTTTACTTGAAATATGGTAGACATATGTGACCATTTGGAACTCTTAGGATTGACCTTTGGGCTTTGATTTCAGAACAACAGAACAACTAAAGGGATATGAAATCACTAAAATAGTTAAGCTATCTTATTAGCTCCTTGGTTTTATATTCAAAACAATTTCTTCTGCCTAAAGCAGCAAAATCAAGAAAATTCTTGCTAACCATTGGGCACATCTGTAGAAATACACAGCTGTACCAGCTCCAAGATCGATAAAGCTTACTCACAGAATGGTAGCCTCTTAACAGGAATAACTACATAAGAATAAAATATTATGGTGACAGTGTATGTTAAAACTTCTGAGTAAAGTGTGTTCTTTTGGTTTTGATTTGTATTTTGAGCTTTTACATATATCAATACTTTCCAAAGTAAAATGATTAAATATATAAGTCCTATGTCTCCCCCACATGGTCAGATATGTTCTTGCTATAACATATTTCAAATGAAATTTATAATGAAATAATGTATAAGGGTTAAAGACTTAAAGCCTGAAATTTCTTCAAAAAATAAAACATTTGACAAGATAGTGCTTTGCCAATTTTCTTGACAAAAAGCACCATTCAGCAGATGTCAATATTCAATCAATGTCTGTCTTATGGTGTTGGAGGCCAAGCACAAAGCAACTTCTTTAGTCCTGAGTCTTCTAATGTGTGAAAACAATGTCCACATTTGTCACTGGCATGGATTTAGCAGAACTGCATTTAAGAGAAAGGTTGTGGTGGAGGCGGATGGGTGGGCTAGGAAAACAAGGGAGGAGAAGAAAATATAAGGGAAGAGAGAATGCAATAAACAGATGAGGGCAGTGAGAGAGAGACTTGGGGAGAGAAAATGAGACAGGAAGAGACAAAGACAGGTCAGTGGAGGGGCTAGGAAGAGAAAGATAGGAGGAGAAAGAGACAGACACAAGGAGTGAAAGATGGAGGAGTAGAGAAAAAGAGCTGTAAGAAGGAGAGGAAAAAGGTGGGTATGGTCTGAATGTTGAAACCTAATCCTCAAGGCGATGGTACTAACAGGGTGGGGCCTTTGGGAGGTGACTAGGCTATCGGGGTGAAGCACTTATGAATGGAATTCGTGCCCTTATAAAAGAGAATCAAGGGAGCTCCTTGGCCCTTTTCACCACATGCGGACGGAACAATAAGGCACCATCTAGGAAGCCCTCACTAGACACTAAATCTGCTGAGGCCTTGATCATGGACATCTAGACTTAGAACTCTGAGCAATAATTTTTTTAAATAAATTACCCGGCCTCAGGTATTTTGTTATAGCAGCTAGAACAGACTAAGGCAATGGAGGAGGTAAGAGACGGGGGGGGGGGTGGGGGGGGAGAGAGAGAGAGAGAGAGAGAGAGAGAGAGGTGGAAGAGAAGGAGAAACAGAGACAGACACAGGAAGTTGGACAGGAAGGGGAGGATAAAGTAAGAGAAAGGGAGAAGGTGGACGGACGGGAGGACACTGAGAAAGAGAAAATGGGAGAGAAAGAGAGACAAACATACGGAATAAGGAAAGAGGGGGAAGAGACAGTCAGGAAGAGGCAGAAGGAGAGAGATGATGAGAGGGAAAAAGAACGACAGAAAGTAGAGCCAGGGAGACTAGGACAGGGAGAGGGAAGGAGAGCAAGAAGAAAGAGTAAGGACTAGAAAAAGCATGTGTGACTGACACAGAAAGTGAGCCACATACAGGCAGCAGGTGACAGCTCATCAGAAACAGCAAGACAGACACCCAAAATAAGAGAGAGACAGAGGAGCACAAATGGAGACACAGATGAGCGAGTGCAGGATAGAGACAGATGTGGACAGAGAGCTATGGAAATGGAGGCAGAAGGAGACAGTGATAGAGACAGAAACGATCCAATACATTTTGCTTGTTTTATTTACTTAGTTTTTGAGATAGAGTCTCACTGTGTCACCCAGGCTAGAGCGCAGTGGCACGATCTCGGCTCCCTGCAACCTCTGTCTCCTGGGTTCAAGTGATTCTCCTGCCTCTGCCTCCCAAGTAGCTGAAATTACAGGCATGCTCCTCTACGCCCAGCTAATTTTTGTATTTTTAGTAGAGACAGTGTTTTACCATGTTGGTCAGGCTGGTCTTGAACTCCTGACCTCAGGTGATTCACCCACCTTATCCTCCCAAAGTGCTGGGATTACAGGCATGAGACACCGTACCCGGCCCCATTTTGCTGTTTTAAAATAGCAAATTGACTAAATAAAGACAATAAACCCTGCTTTTGCCATACAGCAAGTTGGTAGGTCAGGCAAACGCTTAATTTTATCCTATGTGCAACGTGTCTGTTTGAAGTTACTCTGTGGATAGACGGTTATTGGAAATGGTTTTAGAGTTGAGTGACATTACCCACACATCAAAATTGAATAATTTTAGTAAAATATTTCAAAACCGTTGCAAAATTATGCCTTTTAATAAAGATGTGAAGTTATAGTTAAATATAACAAGGAAAAATTAAGTAGTTCCTACGAGCAACACAAGTTGATAGACATTACATATACATAGCACAGCCCTCACCCCAACGTCACCGGCCAGAAATGGCAGGGCGATAGTGGTCATGATAATTAAAAAGTGTAGGACATTGCCTCAAATGCTGATCTTAAAGAACTGAATTGGACTAATATTTCACAGGTGTTTTCCTTTGGTTATTTATCAGTAAACGAATATAAATTCTATAACTTCTCTCAAAAGGAAATTCTGCTTTTCGAGGTTTAAAAACATCAGAGCAGTGAAGTCAATTGGTGTGACACCTACCATTACAAGGAGGCAGTTGACAGGCTCTGACCAACTCAGGCTTTTCACCATCACAGTGGTCCCCAGCCCTGCAGAGGACCTGCCTCACCTCCGTTCCTTCACCGCAGGTCACTGAACACTGCAGAGACAAAGGCTGTGGTTACAGACATTTATTCCACCAAGATCATGCACATACACACACACACACAGACACACAGATCTAGAGTTCGTTCTCTATTAAGTGATGCTGCACAGTGGTTTTGAAGACAGATACTACTGAGTTTATATTCTGACTCCATTATTTACTGGCCTGGGCACATTGTTTTTTCTATATAAGATTCACCTTCCTTATCTGGTGGAAAGCTGGGATAATGATACCCGCCTTATAAGATTGTTTTAGGACTAAATGAAGGCAAAGGAAACAATGTGCATAAAGCAGTAGCAAAATGCCTGGTACCTAGTAAGCATTCCCTACAAAAGAAGCCGTGATTAATAACAATATTAACATCTGCTGTAGTTTCTAAAAACAATGTTGATGATGTCTGTTCTCAGGGACCCAATCATGGTATTGAAAGTCCCCACTTCTTTCTTACAGATGGCAGAATTTACTGATAAGTTGCCTCGGATGGTTAATTCAACGTCCTTGGAACTACTATTATTCCATGTTCTTAAGTTCTTTTCTCTAATGAAAATCTTTACTGCTCCAAAACTAAGCTCAGAAACTTCCATGCAATGGCCCTAGGAAAGTGCTATGGAGGAGGGACTTCTACTGAGACTTTGATATGAGTTAGCATTACGGTCCTATGTGGGTGACCTGTACTTGTACTATGGTTTGAATGTCCCCTCCAAAACTCAGGTTGAAATTTAACCGCCACTGAAACAATGTTGAGAGGGACTTGCAAGAGGTGGGACCTCTCAGAGGTGATTTATGGGCATAGATTAATGCTATTATCTTGAGAATGGGTTAGTTATTGCAGGAATGGGCTCCTGACAGAAGGATCTTCTGTGTTTCTCTTGCATGTTTCCTTGCCATGTGATGCCTTCAGCTACAGGAAGACCCTCTTCAGATGCCAGTGCCATACCCTTGGACTTTGCAGCCTCCAGAACCATATGCCAAATAAACTTTTGTTCTTTATAAATTACCCGATCTGTGGTATTCTGTTAAAGCAGCAAGAAATAGATAAGACAACTTGCTTGTTTCTTCCTCTCTGGGCTTACTCTCCACTTCCTCATTAGTTTTCTGTCTGATTTTTGATGCCCTTTCCTCCTATAAATGATTCTCCTATGACCCCAAGATTTCTTATTTTGAGTCTTTAGAAATATCTAAGACAGGTGGTAATAGCTAACAGTGCAACATGGAGTCAACCAATTAACAAACAAACATGATCCGGACAGGTATGCTAAGCACTAGCTGAGTACTGAGGAAACCAGGCACACTATTTTTGAGAAATGTGTGTACTAGTGGCAAATACAGATTCAAGAATCAGAGTTATAATACTCTGTCATGAACAGCATGGTAAAGTTAAGTTGCACTGCCTTTCAGATGTAGAGGAGGAACTGCCAAGAAAGGTACCACCTGGAAGGTGGTCATTGGGACTACGGAGATGAGCTTTGGTGGAGAAGGAGAGATTATCAAGTCAGCTGAAAGGTAGCAGACTCAAACAAGCATGGTCTGTTTGGAACAGTGGGAAGTTTACTCGAACTGGGACAAAGAGTTGGAATGAAGAAAGAATAAAAGGAGTTAGTGCGGTGCCAAATGGTACTGGGCCCTGCATTCAGTATCAGGGGTTTGGAATTTATCCTGAAGGAACAGGGAAGTCAACAAAAATATTGGACAAAAGAACAGTCATCTATCAGACTTCTTCTCTATGTTACGAAACACATAAACATGGTTTGCCCCTACCAACTAAACGTAAGTGCAGGTGCTGTTTTAAAGCATTAATTTTTCCTAACAGCTCCAGGTAATTACAAAATATGCAGTAGTTTCTCAGTTCACACAAAGCCTAACTGATGTTTAAGCCAAATTAAAATATCTACACATGCTTACACACACACTTTACATATGCATGCTCAGAATTCACACACCTACCTCACTCCAGGGTCCTGTTTTCCACTGCGCTGGGCAGGGCACTCTGTTACAGGGCCGGCGGCTCTCGGGACGGTCACCCATGCAGTACTTGCTGTGCACAGAGCGGTTGGTGCCATCATGGAGTGGCTGAAGGCAGCGTACAGTACGAAGTTGATAGCCAGAACTTCCACAGGTTTTGGTGCAGTGTTCCCATTCTTCTGCTACCCAGCTGTGGGTGCGGGGGTTTAACACTGAAATTATCACTGGTATGTATAGTGCACACATTCCCACCCGCAAAGCCTAGACTTTTCTGCTCTCTGAGTGACTTGCAAACTAGTGGGCACACTGCAGTTCAGGAAGTGGTTTCGGAAAGATGGATATCATGGATCACTTTTTAGTAATAGCAGGTGGAAACTTTTAATGCCCTGCTATTTTTTTGTTTTCTGCCTCTCAGTGACTCTGAAACCTTCTCCTTTCCTAAAAAGATGATCTACAGAGGGTTTCTGAAACTCATCTTAAAGTTGCCCTATTAGATTCAGGCATGAAGGCAGTTTTCAAGGATAGCACCAACTCACTCTCAGTCATATTTCCTAACAGTGTTAAACATCTGACAGTGAATTTTTAAAACAGAATCTATCTAGTGCTTGCTAAGACACACTTACGATTTGCTTACATAACCTTCTGTTTTCACTATGGTTTCCTTCTCTCTTGATCATGTCTATTATACACAGTTAAAAGTCTGGTTCACATTCTACAGAGGGTAAACCTCATGTCTTCTTCTGGGTTGGAAGAAGGCACATTTTTATAAAATCTAGAGAGTTCACTGATGTTTACATATTTTAACTGATATGACGGTTTTATTTCTACAGTTGTTGCTATGAAGGCTACTTGACATATCTATATCATTTGGATAATGCAGTTCTTCTTATTAACCCTTACTGGGCCTGACAAGAGGTAAGGGTGGTATGCATTGGGGCTGGGTAAAAACTGTTCACACAAATGCACCTGATAGCAGTATTTCCAGAGGCATTTTCCAAAATATTTACCAGGGGACATTCCCAGATTCTAGTGTCACTGTCCCAAGCACTTTCCAAATCAGCTGTGGATACGACGTTACACACGGTTCTCCAGTACACATGGTTACCAAGTCCCAAAGGGCTGTCACCATTGATTCCATCTGGTTATGCAATCTGTCTGTATGTAATTCAGGCTAAAATTAACTTTGCCTTTTCCAAAGTTACTTTCCCTCTGCATTTTTTTTTCTCTCCATATATAAGAGGCACCAAAATATAGCCATGCTAAAACCTTGGCAATCTTTGGTATTCACAGTTTAAGACTGCTTTAGCTTGTCAAACTGGCGGTAAAATGTATCACGACAACTGGACTGAGGAATTTTGCTCAATTTTGAAGACCTCAATGATGAGTCTCTTTTGAAGACCAATATACTTCACAGATATAGGTACTTCTGATTACCTCCATTCCCTCCTAAGATCTCAGAATGAAAGTAAATGACAAAAATGTTATAAATCTAGAAAGACAAAGAAATTTGAGAGGAAGTCACAACAACACAATTTAGGAAACTAGAAAACAGATGGACATATGGAAACTAACTCAGCAGATTAGGAAGAATAAAGTCCAATTCAGCAGTATAAGGTGATGAGCAAACTGACTTGCACTGTAGAACTTTAGAAACATTTAGGGATTAGAGGCCTTAGATACAGTGTGAGCTGTGAAAACAAGGGTGAAGCCAAGACCGAAAGCAGGAGAACTAATGAAAAGTCAGTGTGGAAGCAATTAGACCCCCTGATTCTTAACCATACAGGGTGATTTGCCCTCCTTCAATGCAGAAGACATGCGATTTATTTTCCTCTGTAGAATGTGAACCAGACTTAGCTGGATACAATAGGCACGATCAAGAGAGAACGAAACCATAGTAAAAACAGAAGATTATGTAAAAATCCATCTGTGATGTGGTGAGATCGCTTTAGACACCTATACACATAACATTTCCAGAACAGCACTTAAACTGGCTTACAGTCCCTGGGAAGAGATTGATTCTGCTCTACGGAATCTATTTTATAAGAAAAGCCCTCAATATACAATTAATTGAGGGCCTTTTAATAAAATGGCTGAGTCACATCACCCTATAGTTGAGCCCACCAGCTACGAATGTAAGGCAAACTTCTAATCAGCATTCTAAACCCTGCATTTTTATACACGTATGAACGTCCCAGGATTACCACATGGAAATCCTCTAACGTAAATGATGGAGGTGGAGTGGGTGTGGAGAAATGGAAGAAAAGAACTCAGAATAAATTATTTAGAAACAGGGAATGAATCCTTGATACTCCAGAAGAGATAAAAGAATATATTGCATCTGTGAAATAAAAATCAAATGCCTTGAAAAAGAAATACCTAGAGCTCTTGAATATTGATGATATGAGAGCAAAAATGAAAGGCTCAGCAAGTGCAACAATGAACAATAGGAGAGAAAATCCAAGCTACAAATGTCCCAGAAAGAAAGAACACTGAAGAACACAGGAGAATTAAAACAAATACGAGAAAATCTTCCAGAGATGAAAGATATCCATTTTATATTTTTAAAAGTTTGTGTCATTTGCCACAATATAGATGAAACTGGAGGAAGTTATGCTAAGTGAAATGAATCGGACACAGAAAGACAAATACCATGTGACCTTCACTTATTTTCTAGATTCCATATGTGGAATTTATAAAAGTGGAACTCATAGAAGTTGAGACTAGAATGGTGGTGATTAGGGGCTTGGGTGAGGGTGAATGGAGAGATGTTGGTCAAGGGGTACAAAGTTTCAGTTAGAAGAAATATGTTTTTGAGATCTACTGAACAGCATAATGTCTATGGTCAATAATTATGAAATGGATATTTCAAAATTGCTAGGAGAGCAGATTTTAAATGTGTGCACCATGAAAAATGATAAGTATGTGATGTGATAGATTGGTTAATTAGCTGAATTTAATCATTCCACAATATATGCATCCATCAAAACATTACACTGTACCCCATAAAAACATACATTTTTTATTTTTCAATCAAAAATCTCTACAAGTACACAGCACAATGATGAGTAAAAATGAGCACCAAGTCAATTTCATCACTGGGATTTCAGGACACTAGGAATAAAATGACGGTCCTACAAACTCTGAAAGACATAGAGACCAAAACAGGTCATAGAGAAAGAACTGAGAATCAGAATGGCAACCAACTTTTCAACAGCAACACTTGAGTGTAGATAATAATAGAACAATATTTTTGAGTCTTAGGGATGATATATAGTTTGGAATAACAGGAAATCCCACAGAAGAGAAAGGTAGTAGGAATTCCAAGGAGAATGATGAAAGGAAACCCTAGCATGAAAGCTGGTAAAAAGTCCAAGCTGGAGCTGGAACACAGAGAACTCTGTTCTCTAAGATGCTTCTGTTTCTATGGAGATTACAGTGACAGGATACTTGGATGTTTAGTATTTTGAGGGGATTGATACTGAGAAAGAGAGTTTGGGAATTAATTACAGAAAAGTAGTAGAAGATCAAATACATAAAATCAAAATATGCACTTATTCCGGAAGAAACATTACAAGAAAGAAACCATAATAATGTGCATGCTATGTGACTCAGGTATTAAGAGAGATACATGTTAATATAAACCCTGAATATTGCGATCAGTAAAAGGTATGTTAGGTTAGCAATGGGAGTAGCAGGGAAGGAGAAAGTGTGGCCTCTGGGTGTGCATTTGCAGAGTGGTCATAAAATAACACAATCTTCACATTTCACAGTGAAAATTCAATGTATAATGTCTAACCTACCTCCCAAAAAAGTCAAGGAGTAGAAGGAAAAACATTCGACTTAGACAGAAGGGAACAAGTAATTACCAAATATCAAAATAAATATAACAGTTGAAAGTGGTTGTTTTTGAGGAACAAGAATGTGGTGAAAGGCACAGAACTGCAGCTTTATATAATTCCTGTGAAGTGACTTGACTATTTAAACCATAGAGCTTTGACCGAAAATAAAATCAAAACCAAAAAGAGCTAAAGGCAGTGAAGTCCTGATTTTGACCTACAGATACGATAGTTAAAATAAATGCTTACAGCGGATGTGTACACTCTTGAATATTGCACATTCGTCTAATAGGTTTCGGCTTTTTGTTGGCCTCACAGAAGCTGCGATGGACCATTTTATTATCACTTTTCCTACGGCATCCATATTTAGTGTACTGGAAACCTGGAAAAGGAAATAAATTTCTTTGGATTTAATCACTTATTCATGCTTAGTTACTTGATTATTCACTCACTCATTCATACATTTATTCATCCATTCACTAAATATATATTGAGTGCATACAATTTGGCACTTCAATAGGTGCTGAAGGTCCCAAAGAACATTAAATAAACAAAAACTTTTACCTTTTCAGAGAATACATTTGATAAATATTGCAACTGCATGCTTGTTAAAGAACTAGACTCTAAATATACAGTCTAGTGTGAGAGATAGATATGAAAACCACTGTGACAGTATCTAGTAACATAGGCTTTTAGAAAACTATGTAAGTAACTTACAGTAGAGGGCACTAAAGGAACAGAGAGGGAAGAGCTCTGTAACTTGGAGGAGCGGAGGGGAAAGCTTGGAGGATCAGTACTTTCCTTCAGCAGAATACTGAAGTTCAAATAGCATGGGGTAATGGAAATGAAGCAGAATTATTCTCCAAGCAAAGGAAATAACATATGAAAAACTGTGGTTTCTTCAGAAGGCTGAAGTATCATGTTGAAGAGGACAGGAGGTAGGGAAGGATCAGATCTTGAAAGCCTTCAGTGTCTTACAAGTTTTTGGACATTATCGTGAAGGTTATAGGGAGTTACTGAGGGTCTCTCAAACATCAACTTTTATATTTGTAATTATGTATATATATTTGAAAAAAATCAAACCTATCCAAAAGTTGTAAGAAAAAACAATTTTTTTTTTTTTTTTTTTTTTTGAGACGGAGTCTGGCTCTGTCGCCCGGGCTGGAGTGCAGTGGCCGGATCTCAGCTCACTGCAAGCTCCGCCTCGCGGGTTTACGCCATTCTCCTGCCTCAGCCTCCCGAGTAGCTGGGACTACAGGCGCCCGCCATCTCGCCCGGCTAGTTTTTTTGTATTTTTTAGTAGAGACAGGGTTTCACCGTGTTAGCCAGGATGGTCTCGATCTCCTGATCTCGTGATCCGCCCGCCTCGGCCTCCCAAAGTGCTGGGATTACAGGCGTGAGCCAACGCGCCCGGCCAAAACAACAAATATTTGTATACCTTGCATTAGATTGATCTTTTGTGACTATGTCACCACATTTGCTGTATTTCTTTATAAATGCATATGTGTGTAAATATACATATAATTTTGCCGAACCATTTGAAAGTTGAGGATATCCTGATCCGTCACTCCTAAATATTTAAGCACAAATTTCAGAAGTACATTCTCTTATATAACTATAATATCATTCTTAAAATGAGCACATTTAACATAGACATGATGCTATTATCTAACATACAGACCTATTCCAAAATGTTCAATTGTCCCTATCATGCTATTTATGGCAATCCTTTTCCAGTCAAGGATCATATGTTGCATTTAACTGTTATGTCTGTAGCCTCCATCAATCAGAAATAATTACTGAACTTGTTTTTCTCTTATGACATTTACTATTTTTGAAATTTAAAAACCATTTGTTTTATCAAATGTCCCACAATTTGGGTCTGTTTAATTGTGTTCTAATGATGAGATTCAAGCAATTCACTTTTAGAAAGAATGCTGCATAAAGTGATGTTGTGTCTTCAGGGCAACATATTAGAAGACTGAAGGATTTTAATCTGGGAAATAATATAATTTTACCATTCATTCATGCATTCATTCAAGAAAAATTACCCTGTAAATTAAGGCAGAGAAGAACATCAATATTAGTTGACTAGTTAAAAGGCTATTGCAATAATCGTCCCTCCCAAAGTGGTGACTGGAGTCTGGTGAAGAAGGAATAGATGTGGGAGATATGAAGAAGGTATATCTAACAAATAATGTGACCAAGTAAATGTTGAGAGTACAGCAGAAGGGAGGGTCAAAATTAAATGGGCATCTTGTAATGGATAAAGCGATGTCATTTAAAATAATTAACTATTGTATGCCTCCCTCAAGAAAACACTTTAGAAATACAGCCTTGAACTTAAAATTATAAAATAAATAATTTACACAAGCACTGCCTAATACAAATTTTGTTCTCAACTATTTGCTGACATTTTTGTAACAGCCTCTTGCCTTCTCCTGCCCATGGGGGATAATTGGTAATGGAGCACTTGTTTAGAACTAGAGGAATGGATGATGGGAGAAATGGAGAAACATTAAGTCCAGCTTAATGGACTCTGGAAAGGGAACGGAGGTAGCACAGTGCAGTGAGTGAGAGCATGTGTTCAGAAGCCAGGTTATCTGGGTTTGAATCCTATGGGCTCTGGGAAATTATCTTGTGTGTCCTTCAGTTTTGCTACCACTTTAACAGAGATAACAATAGTACCAACTGCATAGGGCCATTGTGAGTATTCATGCATTGATATATAAAGCATTTAGAATAGCATCTGGTTTCAAATACATAGCATAGTCAGTTACACAGTCAAGCAACCAATAGCCCTTTTATTATTAACTCTGGTAGAAATGCAGAGAGATATAGAAAGTAAAAGTAGGGAAGAAGAAAGGTGAGGAGCAGAGTACAATGAATTTGGGAGAGTTCTGGAGTTTGGGAAGCATAAAGTGATTAAGAGGACCCCTACAGTAAATGCAAGACAAAGGACCTGAGAGAAAAGGGCAAGAAGATTTTACAGTCTGTCACTGTTATGAAAGGAATCCTGTTATTTGATGATTCTTTCAGTAAAAATGTTTTGTATTGATGTTTTGATGGTTATGTTTGGTGTTTCTCAGATTGTGGCCTCGATTAGAGACAGCCATAAAGGTAGAAGCAAGATTGGTTTTTATATGCATTACATTTTGATAAAATAAATGTGTTCAATTGTTACCTCCACCACAGGGTTTGGAACACTGAGACCAGCTCTTCAAAGCCCACTCAAAAGTATCGAATTCTTCCTGGATGACATTGTTGCTGTTGATCATAGGTACTGAGTCTTCATGGATGATGTACTTATATGTCAGGCTAGAGCGGGTATCGTTTTCTTGAGGTATAATCTAACATACACATGAAATCAATATGTAAATCACGTGAGGGTTTTACATTTTGAGTGTCAAATTACAAATATTTCAGAATATTGCTCTTACTAAAACTGACAACTTTCAAATAGTTTCAAAAATTATAATGTTTTATTTCTGTCAACTACAGTGCACATATGCCCTGTTTAAGAAGAAGATGAAATATCTATAACACTTTTAACATAAAAGTATTAAAACAATACATACACTGAAGGGTAAGAGTTTGTATTATAAACATAATAACTTTATAAGATTCACTGTAGGTTTCCTTAAATTAAACCATCTCCTTTTTAAAGGATTTTAAATTTTAAATGTAATGAATTAAAATTAAAATTAAAGGATTACAATTTTAAAATTTAAATTTAAAATTTAAAATTTAAAAATTTTAATGCATTTTAAAATTGTCTTCAAAGAAAATTGTTTTGTTACGTTTTGTTCTGATGATAAAGATAGTAATGTTCCCTCCAGAAAATATATACATTATGGAAAAATATAAAGAAAATGAAAAATCATAATTCTACCGAACTAGAGAAAACCAGTCACTTTCACTACTGTGATAGTCCCTCAAGACATTTGCATTGTGTTTGTGTGTGTGTGTGTGTGTGTGTGTGTGTACAGACATATACACTTTTCTGGCCTTGTTTATTTCATGCACATTTCTCAAGATAGTAAATATTATTTGAAAACATGCTTTTGGAGTGTGGAATGATGGTCATTGGAGACTCAGAGGGGTCAGGGGAAATGGAAGGGGATTGAATGATGGGAACTTGCTTGGTGGGTATAATGTGCATTGCTCCAGTGATGGATGCACTGAAGGCCCTGACTTCACCACAATGCAATATATCGATGTAGCTAAATTGCACTTGTACAAAAAAAGTTAAAAAAAAGAAAATATACTTTTAAATGTCAGCATAGTCTGTAATCCTAAAAGTGTTATGTATTATTGTTAATAGTGTGTGGTAACTCTTGAATATTTGTATTGATTAGAAATTTTCCCAACTTTCTGGGGATTTCTGGCTTTTCTTAGTAGACTAAAGGCAACAAACACTTTAGAGTCCTAGTTCTTCTGATAGACTGGTGAATGGTCCTCCAGAACAGTTAGAACAGTTGTTACTTTAATAATAAGAGTGTATGAAAGTGGCCATTTGACACTACATGTTACATAATTTTCATCTTCATTAATTGGATGGGAAAAATATCATGATTTTAGTTGTTATTTATTTGATAACTAATAAAGTTTAATTTTCCTAAATTATTACCCACTTATATTTTGAATACTGCACATTGCATGACTGTCCTGGTTTTTATTGGAACTGTACACATATTTTTTCTCTCCTAAATAATCTGTGCACTAAAGATACAAATTCCTTTTTGTAATAAGAGTTGCAAATATTTTCTCAGTTTGTCTCTTGCCTTTTAATTTTGTTCAGGGCAAATTTGTCTTTTAAAAAATTAATTGATTTTCATGTAGCTTTCATAGGATTTTACTAATTATGCAAAGGGAGAAAAGTGCAATTCATTGGTATTCCAAACTACATTTTTACAACTACATTTTGTTTGAGAAATGAGGTGATACTAAAACCAGTGGGGGTTGAGGATCTGGTTATCTGACTTTTATTCTCTTTTTTCTGTCTTTGTGTTTAAAGCAGCATTAAAAAATCAAGCACCATTCGAACAACCCTTACACTCTAGCCAGATATCTAATTCTCTTTGCCCCAGACAGCCTCGCCACCATGTGACAGAACTCAGAATGGAAAAGCAATGTCATAATGACAGAACATTGCTTGTCCACACCCTCGTCTCCTAGCTACAAATCTCCCTGTTGTACCTTTAGCCCACACCACTTGCTGTGGTCAGATTATAATCAGTGGGCAGGTCTTGAAGCATCTATCATGATGGTTAAGCATCAGGTCTCTAAAGCCAGATACTCATGTTGTTAGAAAATAATACAATGTAATTATATTAGTGCGAAACAGAGCTTCTGGCCTCTAATCACTCATATTTAACATAATCTAAATAAAACTTTAATATATATTTTATTATGGAACAGAATGAGAGCCTAGAATAGACCCACATAAATGTGTACAATTAATTTTTGACATAATTGAAAAGGCATTTTAATAGAGAAAGAACAGTCTTTTAACAAATAGTGCTAAAATAACTAGACATTGTGGTGGGTTAAGAAATATGTTTAAGATTAGGTAAAAAAGGACCGAGAATTCCGTCTTGGTTTCACTGTCCCATGTTCTGTCTCACTTGAGTCACTTGCTGTAGTGGAAGTCAGGGTCATATTGTGAGGATGTATACGCATCCTATGGAGAGGCTTAGGTGGCAAGGAATCATGGACTGCTACCCGCCACATGGAAAAGCTGGGTAACAGTCATCTGAGGCCTTTAAGCAACCATGTGACTAAGCTTGGAAGCAGAGTAACCCTCAGTCAAGCTCTGAGATGACTCTAGCCACAGTTGACAGCAGACTCATCAGATGCTCTGTGCCAGAACTAGTCAATTAAGTGGTGTCCAGATACATGCTGCACAGAAACTGTAAGTATGTTTGTGTTTAGCCATTAAGTTTGAGGGTAATTTGTTTTATAACAATAGACAACTAATATAGACATCCATATGCAAAAATAAGGACCTAATACTTCATACAAAATTAACCCAAAGTGATTCATATACCTAAATGTAAAACGTGTAACTCTAAGACAGTTACCAAAAAAATGTAGGAGAAAATGTTTTGATGCTGGATTAGACACAAAAAAATTTCATAACACCAAAATCTTGATCCACAAAACAAAACATTAATAAATTGGACTTCGGTAAAGCTAAAATATTTTTGCTCCATGAAAGAAACTGCTAAAAGAACGAAAAGACAACATATGGACTGGAAGAAAACATTTGCAAATCATGTATTTCACAGAGGACTTGAATATACACAGAGCTCTCGCAACTCAACAAAAAGAAAATATAACAACTTTAACAATGGGCAAAAGCTTCGAACAGATATTTCAAAAGGGAACCACTTTTCAGAGGAAAAAAGACTAAAAATTGAGTGGAGCAATTTGACTTTAGTATAATATTTTATAGGAAATCCAATAAACAAAAATTCTGTATAAAACAGAAACTAACAATACATTTCAAATCAAGTAGCTGTCTTCTGCTTTCACCCATGAGGGAGTAATGGAGTTGTCTTCCTGGTATTAAAAGCTGTACAACTGGGCAAAATATTTGCAGAAACTTTTTTTCTTTTTGGCAATGGATAACATGACAAAGGACACCAATCCTTGTAAGAAGAGAAACAAGCCGGGTCTTATTCCTGAAAAGGGCCAGGTTCTGGACCCTGACACAGGGAGGAGGAGCCCAAGCCCAGTCCAGCCGTCTGACTGAGCAGAGGAAATAGATTAGAGTTTGGAACCTTCAGAGCAGGGCACTAAAGAAGAGGGGCCTGCTTAGAGAGATCACCTAAAAATCTCCATGGGTCCATGACTGAGGGTTGGTCTGTGTATGGTCAAGACACCAGGCAGTCCACGGTGAGGGGGGTGCTGGGAGAGGGACAGAGATTCAAAAACCAGGCAGGGCTGAGCCTGGCACCAAGAAAGTCCGCACCATGGGAAGAAGGACAACACTAAAAGAGACTAGCTGCAAGGAAGAATAAAACCAGGCCTTAAAGGATCAGGATGATCTGACAATAACTTAACTGCCTGCCAGAACAAAACCAGACACCTTACAATTTATCTTCCAAAATGTCAAGTGTACAAGAAAAAAAGAAGCAGGAAATGTGATTCATAAAACAAAAATAGACAACGTGAAGACCCAGAACTTAAAGTGTAACTTAGATGTAATGAGTGAACATTATGAAAAATTCAGCCGAAAAATGGATATTACAACAAAAAGAACCAAATGGAAATTCTAGAAAAGAAAAGTACACTATCTGATATGAAAAATTTACTGGATAGGCTCAAGGACAGACTGGAGATCACATAAGAGAAACAGTGACTTAGAGCTCAAAAGGAATAATCCAATCTGAAAAATGTATTTTAAAAAATATTATAAAAGGATGAACAGAGCCTGAGACTTGTGGAACAATTTCAACAGATTCAAATGAGTCCTAGGAGTAAAGAAGAGGAAGATGGGGTGGGGGTGAGGGTTTGGGAAAAACAATTAAGGAGAAGACATCATGGGAAATTTACCCAAATTTTGTCAAAAACATCAACCTACAAAGCCAAGATTCTCACTGAACCCCAAGCGTAAGACATACAAAGAACACCGTAAACTGTCACAGTCAAACTGCTAAACCAACAAGACAAAACAAAAAGATGAAGAGGAAAATCTTAAAAGGCAGCAAGAGAAAACTAACATATTACACACAGTGCAGCGATATAAATGAGGCTTCTCTTCATAAATGATGGATTCTAGAAGGCAAATGTTGTATAAATGAGTAAAAGAGGGCTCCTGTATATTGGCCCCTAGGTTATTTCTTCACAGCAGGCTCAGGCTGAGATCTGTTAGCTCAAAAGCCCTCTGCTGCCAAACACAAACTTTCATACATCCAGTTGTTTTTAATGTTGCCCAAATGAGGGAGTTTTAGCCATTTGGGGACTGCCTGCTTTGCACAGCTATAGGAAACTGCATCCAACGTCTGCTAGATATGAATAAGACCTTCCGGCTATAAGGACCTCACGCTGCTGCCTCCCTTGGAGCCCTCTGACCCACAGACACTCTGCTGTGCTGCTGAATGACACCACCTAGGCACATACACCACCTCAGATTCCCCTATTCCTCAGAAGTTCCCTTGCCCTTCTGTCCTCTGGGTGGTGGCCCCACTTGCAAACCGGCTGAGGCCGCGCTCAAAGTGTGTGTGTGCTACTGCCACCTTGTGGCCATATCTTTTTCTTTGCTCAGCCCCCAAACCCTTGGAACTCGCTAGAAGATCATAAAAACACAGTGCTGAAAGAAGGGAAAAAAGGAAACAAAAAAACCAAAAAACTAGCAGCCTCAGATTCTATATCTAGTAAAGATAGCCTTCAAAAATGAGGGTGAAAATAAATATATTTTCAGATCATTGAAAGCTGAGAGAATTACTTGCCGATACACCCACACGACAAGAAATGCTAAAGGAAGATCTTTATACTGAAGGTAAATGATACTAGATGGAACGTTAGATTTACAAACTAGAATGAAAAGCATACGAAATGGTAAATATGTGGGTAAATACAAAAATCTACTTTTAGTGTTGTCTTTAAAAGATAACTGATTATTTAAGTCAAAAATCAGAATGCTGCATTATTCAGTTTATAATATATATACACAATAAATTACATGAAAAATATTGCACAAAGAATGGGGGGAAGATAAATGGAATTATTTTAAAAGGCAACTCATTTTTCAATGTTCAAAGTACATTTAATGTTCAAGTTAAAAGTGTTTTCAGATAGATTAATTATAAAATAAGCTGAACCAACTATACCATGAGCCCGTAATGCCACATACCAAAACAATAACAGGATCATGTAAAGGTCCATCAGTGTGAAGACTTTCAACGTCATCTTCAATGTTATAATCCCACTCCACACCAAGATCTATGAAGGTCCGCGACTTGGCTTCCTCCCCTTTGCCATTTAAAATATAATGTCCTGTAGCCTGGTTCTTAATAGCTAAAGGAAGAAAAATGAGTAACCAGTATACATTTTATTTTATCATATTAAGTGCTGAAGATTCACAGCACATATATCCTTTCTACAAATCAATGACCATATTTCTTTATTAGTAGCAAGCAATCAAAATGGGTGTTAGTTCTGATATTATTCCCATTGTCTTGATTAGGCATTCAAAACTCTCACGAAGCATTCCTAACTAGTCAAAAATATGGCAAGACGGTTAAATAGGCAAAAATAATGTTTGCAAATATTCCTATTTGAAAACATCGTCAAAGAGGTTAATAGTTTCTAAATCATTTATCCTATATATTTCCTTACAAAACTGGGAATATTTTGAAAACGACAGCTACTTTTTCAATAATTAATAGAAACAATTTATGCTAGGATAGCATATAACATAATGGTTTATTTATTGCATTTTTTAAAAAGTTGGTCAAAATATTTATAGTCATCCAACATAGTTGAAGTAATTTTTCAGGCCAACAATTTAGTTCTCATGATTGTAAAATTTCAGAGCCATATCACCTACTCATATAGTTAGGAAAAGCTGCTTACTGCTAATGGAATTCTTAACGTAGTATACATTTATTACATATTATTAAATGAAATAAAATGCTGGCTTAATGAGTAAAAAATAATGACTAGGATTTTAAATTTTAGATTTGTTTATCAGAATATAATGTTATATTAGAAAGCAAAATTTCATGTTACTACCATTATTGAAAATGTGTAGAAAACATGAGTAATTTTAATTAAATGTATCTATTCCTCTCAGGCTTTAAACTGGTCTATTTTTTCCAAGGACATTAATATGAATTCTAGGATGAAAAACAAGGAATTTTAAATACTGGAGAAAGAACTATAGCTGACTTCTAGACTATTATTACATTTAGTAGTGAACATAATTTAAATATGTTTAAAAATTCTATGAAACACCATAAAACAATTCATTTTTTAAAGTCACAACTGAAATAAAATGATTTGCTGTAAATTCTCATGGAGTTGATATGTGATGTCTTAGTTTCGGAAATTATCTTAGTGTTCTTATAGGCCAAGGAATAGGAAAGTTATGTTTACACTTGTCTATACAATTTAAATTTATACCTCTTTAAAGTGACATTTCCATGTAATCTTCTCACAAAAGAAAAAAAAAATCTCCTTGTGGAAATTATAATCAGCTCTCTGTGGCAAATGGATCTGCATGTGCCAGTCAAAAACCTGACACATGTCAGATATTAGAATAATTTAAGATTAGATTACTAAAATTCACCTGTGGTTGCTTTTCAAAGAATGTAAAATACAATAAAAATAAGACAATATACAGTATTGGATCAATCAAAATATCAGAACTTATTTGTCAACATAAGTATGATGAATTTTTCTGATATTCCTTAATTTAGTTGATTTTATTAACATATTTATTTTCTTATCCCCTATTACAGAGCAAAAAGTGTATAAGAAACATAAGCTTGTCAAATGATTTTTTCCCTCATATAATTAGGAACCAACCCCAGTTTCCATAAAAAATTAAAGCTCTTTTTGTTTTTATTTTTTATTTTAAAGTAAGCATAGTTAGGAGAAATGACCAAAAAAACCTACATAACATTCAATTAATGCATTTATGTATTATTTTGATTCTTACATATGTGTATGCACATATATGTACATATACATATGTACATATACACATATCTATATTTATGATTTCTTTGACATTTCAATGTTTCAGTGCATGTTGAAGCAGAGCCAGCAGACAGAAACACTTACCAAGAATATGAGGAGAAGCCTCGTCTTCTTGGATTAACACATGTCTAGCCCCAGGGGGTATATCAAACATCTTAAGGTACCCTTTGCATGTGTAGTAAATATTGTAGGAAGCAAAGAAGAAAACAAAAGCAATAACCATGGTTAGTTGAGCACTACATTCTTACTGCTTCTGCATGCAGAAGAGGGCATCCATAAATTTAAAGAAGCAGTTTCAGAAATTAACTTCAAAGCATTGGTAGCTTTTGTGACATCCAACATGAAATTAGAGGAAACTTTTTTTTTTTTATTAAAGAGGGAAAAAAGTTAATCTTGTTACCAATGTATTAGTCACTTATCTTGTATTGACCTTCAAATGATGTCAACAACAATTCAGGCAAATACTATACTTTCCTGTGTCCCTCTGTGTGATTCTAGTTTTCTAAACCATCCTTTTCAAGTGGAGTCAACTTTTAATGAAAGTTCACTTAAGTGGTGAACTTTTTGGGATATGTTATCTGCCTACATGTTATTTTAAAAGTCTAAGAGGGAAGTATAGATAGCTAAACTTCTAATTATTAAAATATTTTCATATTTAAAGCCTTCTTTATTATAAAGGAGTTACAACAGAAAAATCAGTGCTTTCATTTTTCTTGTGATCAGCATTAATTTTAAAGCTTTAGACAAGTTTTATGATGGGACTATTTTAACCAAATTGACAACGTGGATTTTAAACCACTTAGTTGGAAAATGTGTGCAAATTATGTTACGCATTGCCTTTATATGCACCCTAACCTCAAAACCTCCTAAGCCAGAAATAAGAAAATCAATATGCTTAATTGGTTGCTTTGGGTTTTACAATCATATACCATTCCTATTACTGGAAACGTCATATATCACATACTATGTTGATATTATCACATGTCCTAAAAATTATCTTACAGTCATTTAGAATTACTATTATGCCCATAAATCATAAATATTATGACCTGACAATAGTCGGGTCAATTAGAACAGATGTTATACATTTCATTATCATATAAATAAATGAATATAAGATGATTATGTAACCTACACTTTCAATACATTATGAAACATCCAGTACATATTCTACGGAGAGTATTAACAGAAATGCAGTTATCAATCCACAATTATTGATGAAATAAGAAAAAAAAGTGTTTTTGCCATTTGTATATGTACAATAATATATACTATGAATAGATTTACCTAACTTTTTCACAATATTTATTAGTGTCCTAACTAAATAAAGTGGTCCTTTTGGGATCAGGGTGTTGAGCACTTTAGCCTGGGGTATAGTCTAACACATGAAATGTACCATGTTTGTCTGAGTACACAGTGGCTAGAAGGAACATGCTTAAGGTGCCAAGTAGAGCAAAACAGCTTGATGCCATTTATGGATGCCCATCTTTCTGCAGTTTGCTACAACTTACCCAGTACGTTTTTAGCTTCTCTTGTTTCAGCAAGAGAAATATTACGAGCTCCTTTGGGTAAAGTGAAAGCGCCTCTTGTCTTCCCTTAAATAGAATGTCTTTAATTAGTGGTGGGTTCATGTTTATCAAAGTCTTGTTGTTTCATTGACTATCTCATAAGTCATATATTTTGTTAGGCAAGATATAAAATATGTTCTGTAAGTTTATGTGTTGAAGTCACAATGCATTTGTAATAGACAATGCCAATAAACTGTTAATAGTCAATGAAAGTAAGACTAAGCATGAAAGTAAGGCTAAGTAGATGATTTGAAGTTGAATACTTGCAGATTTCATTTTCCAGCAACTTCAATTCTTTATGGCATCTCTTGCTTAAATGTTTTCCTGTTGGAAAAGGTTAATTAGTCTATTAAATCACTATGATGACAATATTAGTGCAAAGATATGGATGTTAGATTATCTTTGAATGGTTTGAATTGGTATGACAGATGAAAATTTTCTAATGTTCTTTTGGCCTTGATTTGCAAGTTTAGCATAATGTTTGAGCTATCTGAAAAACAGTACCAATACCTTATATTATACATAATATAGAATGAATGAACATGGAAAAACCTTTTCTTTACATTAATTCACTGTGGAAATAAAACAAAATGAATTATTTTACATCCAAAAGAAAAGAATAAAATGTAACTCGAATAAAGAAAGCACAGTACATTATTTCACAGCAAGATGAAGAAAATTACATTTGACTCCACTGAAACATAATACATGTATGTAATTATATTTCTCTTCGCTTTACTAAAATAATGCAATCAATCAGAAACAGCAATATTTGCTTTTTAACAATTTTCAAAGTACAAAACAAAGTAATTTATCACACAGGAATAGCAAAGACATCAGTAACAAGAAAAACATTAGAATATAGTCTCCTAGTAATTGAGTTAGGTAGCTGGGGTATAATGGGAGTAAAAAAAAGAAACTAAGAGAATTATTTCATTTGGATGAAGACTTTTTTATAAAAGGAAAAATCACCCTGATGACAATATACTTAATGTAAACCGTATTTCTTTGTTTTTGTTTTACTTTCATGATTTTATAAGATACCAGCAGCTCTTTGGAAGACATGAAAATCTTCTTAAGCAAACACCACATCAAATTTATCTTTAAGTGCTGAAATCCCAGAAACATTTGCCCAATAAATCCTTATTGAAGAACTGAATATCTGATACGAACTCAAGAAATTATTCAGTAATAAATATTGGTATACAAATCTTTTATGAAAATTCCAATGAATATTATTAAACTATGGATAATATTGCCTATTATTTGATGTATGATGACAGCTTTTTGTTCTGCCTTTGAACCTTCAGTGTATGTCTAAGTCCAAGTTATTGACTATGTAACAAGCATAAACATTTACAGAGATGAGCAATTACATCTCAGGTTAGTTTTTGGTTGTACCTCAATTTTGTTTAAAGTAAATTTTTAAAAATTATGTGAAATACAGATCCAAGATTCCTAGATTTATAAACAGGATAAAACTGTTCACTTTTTAAATAAGTATAACTAATGTGATACTTTAAAAGTTGTATCTAAAGTTTTGTAATTTTTAAACTCCTGATCAATAATTTATGTGCAACAGGAATTCAAAATAAACATCAATTCTAATAATTCAATCTGCATTTTATTAAAAATGCAAAATAAAACACATATTTTGGCTAGTTAGTATAACCGATACTGATTTTATTTGTTTCTTTTCTAAATTTAGTATGTATTTTTTTCATCATTGACACTAGGGAGTATGAATTCATTCAAAGTGGTTTTTTTTTTTTTTTAAGTTCCTTAAAAGGTAATCTGAATAACAATAAATCAGCAGCTAAATTTTGGTTATGTTTATAGAGAAAATGCTGCATTTCTGAAAGAAGAAGCCTCAAAAAGTACAAATCACAGAGAAGCATAGTAAATTCATGAGAGACCTCATCTTACCAAGCTTCCTGGGAGTTCTGGTAAATGTCCCCTTCACGGTTCGACAGTGGGAATTATCTCCTCCACAGACACCACACTTATCCTCAACCTTATTAGAACCAATTTCTTTATCACAGCCCACTTTCTGGAGAGAGAAGATGTCAAATGTGGCTAATTTTAAAGTGCCCAGTACTGGTCAACATCCCAGAGAATGATGAACCCTTCATGGCCCACAGTCAGTCAATTTACAGCGAACTGCCAGTGTAGTCATGATTTTTAATACCTCAGTTTTTTTTTTAATAGTGGAAAATCAAATGACTTGTACCCTAAGTAATAAAGAATATATTTCCTCTAGTCCAATGAAATATTTACACCATTTTAAATTGTCATAGTCATCAAACACACATATAATGAGCACAGATGTAGCTGATGCTGAGGAGACAAAAAAACAGTAAGTGCTTTTCCCTTGCTGCTCTCACATTTATGATGATGGATAATATAGTGAGTTGTATATTAGTGTAATCTTTAAAAGATGGTTAGGATGTGAGATAAAACTTCACAAGAGTGGTGAAGACTTTCACAGGGGCCAAAGAAGCACAGAATGGAAAAGCGTTTCAGGAGAGCAGACGAGTTACAACAAAGCCAGAGAGGTTGTATGTTCATGGAAAGTGGGTTCAGAGGTCAATATCTAAACCCATATTTAAACCAATGGAAGGTTAGTGTTTCATGATAAGGAAAGAACAGTGAAAAATCTGCATGGAACAGACTGCAGAAGACTTGAATACCAGGAAGAATTTACATTTTCCCATGAAACGGGGAAATACTGAAGATTTTCTGAACCAAGTCATGTTCTTAATATAAATCATTGTAGAATAATGATACACAATACACTACTGCACTCAAAAGTATGGGATGAAAGGTGGCAGGGAAAATAAAGACAACACATACATTTAATGTACTAAGTACTGTGGCAGGTAAAAGCTGAACAAGACATACTATACTTTCAGGAAAATGTAAGCTCAATTACTTTAGACTCATTAATACAACACTTCAGTTTTGCTGAAGTATATAGGAAATATACATTAGGAGCAGTGTTTCAGTTAATAAGATAATTTCATATCAATTTAATTATGAACACAAGAAATAAAATGCATTTTTAACATGAGATTAAATGGAGCAAAAAAAACCACGTTTGCTTCTCAACAACTTTTGTTCTAATGTGAAATTTAGCATTTAAAGTTAGTATTGATTAGAAGGTGAGAAAGAAATGTCTTATTATCTTTACAACAAAAGATTAAATACACTTAGCACTGATTATTTTTAAAAAGACCTTGTATTTTAACAGTAGATGGCTACTGAAATACCCGAAGCAAATGCATTATTACCAATTTGTATTCCCAACCTAGAGGCCTCAGAGTTACTTAGAAAAGGCATTTGGCTGGAAATTAGGAAAATTATTTAAACCTTGATTCTGCCAGTGACCAAAGTTTGATCTGAGAAAGTATAATGTCTCCCAAATTTATTTTAGCTACTGAACTATTCATAGACACTTATTGTAATGTGATTTCAAAGATAAAATAGTTTAAAAAATTAAAAATGTGCAGATGAATGATAGTAAACGTAGATACTGTAGAAAGCCTTTGGGGAAGCAATTTGAACTT
This sequence comes from Macaca fascicularis, assembly GCF_037993035.2. NCBI lineage: Eukaryota > Metazoa > Chordata > Mammalia > Primates > Cercopithecidae > Macaca > Macaca fascicularis. The sequence continues at coordinate 61,649,961 of NC_088379.1, read as the reverse complement.
ACCACACACTCTCCTCGCACACATATGCTATATGGATCTTTGTAAGAACAGCGCGTTCCATCATGCACCAGTTGTTTCATGTAAGCAACATCTCCAGTCTCCTTGGACTGACAGTAAAGATGGCATCTTTTCTTGGCTGCATAGGATGGAGGATAAAATTAACTATTTACATAAAATGGAATGTTTGAACAGCATAGTTTGTTTTATTTTTAAATATAAGGTTTCAATGTGATTTCCTAAAAACAAAAGGAATACTGTATAAACAAATAAAATGAGGAGTAAGGAGAAAAGTATGTACATCTGACATATTTGTTTTAGCTAAGGTGACCATATAATTTATCATCTAAACTAGAAAAGGGGCTCTAGTAATAGCAGGAACAACAGGTATAAACCGGGACTGCCCCGGGCAACCTTAGATTTCACCATAGCTCTTACATAAATTTTAATTTGAAACCAGTTTAGTTTTTGTAATATTAGAGCACTGAAAGAATGTCTGATTTGCCTCAATTACCTACCACAGTTTTTGTCTCTTACAGGATGCAACTCACTTCACCAAAATAGATAAAAAGCATGCATTTCTTCTTAATGCGTTGCAACTTCGAATTCTTATGTGTATTCTTCTTTCCTTTAAGATGGATTTGAACTGAACCCAGTGGTGTATGTAATCACATGACTATTTCTTTTCATTCACTCAAATAAGAAGTATGGCAAAAAGTTGCCACTTGGACATATTTAACCAAAAATTCAGAAGTAAGAAGTGAAACATTAAAAGAAAATTTTCAAATGTATTTTTTAAACTAGTCGATAGTACAAAAGTAAAAGGTTATAAGGTATCTTTTGTTATTAAATAATGATCTTTCTCTTGGTCTTGACTCAATTGTCAAAGAACTAGATTTTTCTCTAGTCGTTCAGAAAGGAAAGATCACAAAATTCCAGAAGTATTTCCTAGTAGAGGGATTTTGGTTGAATCAGGAATTCCAACATCTCTCCCAGGCATTCCTTTCCACTGGTCTTTCACCAGTGATGGTGATCGTGCTGCTTGCCAGGAACTATTGCACAATTCTTACCTCTTTACAGAAAGGGTACTTTAGCCTTATTCTTAGAAACCGAGGAGAACTTACTCCTATAAGCACCAAGTTTCCTAAGTTACCAAGTAGGGATCAAGAGTCCATGGGACTGGTGCTGGCAAAGCTTAAACTGTGAGTAACCATCCACACAGCAGGGAGAAGAGCAGGAGGCTACTCACGGTCAGGATGTTCATATGGCAACCAGTGGTGTTTGGTATTCTGGTATTCAAAGTGGGAGTTTCGCTGCTGACACTGCTGTGCTCTGAAGTCCTCAAAGTGTTTTTGGCATTCTTCTGTGTTACAAAGCTGGTACTCAAAATTAACACCAGGACAATCCTGACCACCATTGATGGGCCTAAAGAAAAGACAATACTTAAAAAGGCCTTTTGGCTTCTGTCTAGCAATTGAAGCTTGCAGACACAGTGCTTGAGTGCATAAAGCCAGAGTTTCTGGGCTGCCAGCACAAAGTGAATGAACTCATACTTCCTAATTTCAGTCCCTTTCCAAAAGCACCCTTCTCTCCCTGCTGGGTGGAAAAGTAAAACAAAACACAAAGCTCAACATAAATCAGCTTTTCAAATCATGTATTTTAAATGCATGGCAAAAGTGTATAAGAAAAAAAAAAGCATGTCTATTGAATCAATACAATGATATTTTTCCACTATGTATAAAACACATAGATGCAGCTCAAAGAAACTTTGGTCATTGCTCCATGACTCGCTTTCCTCATATGTAAAATGCAAATAATACTGTATCTTCCTTCGAGGAAAATTGTGAAGATTAAATGAGTTGACACTATTTAAAGCACTCCTAACAAACCCTGGCACATAATGAACTTTAGCTGATCTTTTAATTTTTATTGTCCTTGTTACTTCTAATACTACCATCATCTCTTCCTGTGAAGGCAGGTATGTGGCATCAGACAGTCTTACGAAAGACACGCTCAGAGCCATCCTGCTGCCAGAAACAGAGAGAAAAAGCTGCTCACATATTAAACCCTAGACAAGGAAGAATCCTCTAAATGTGATAATTCAGTTGTTTTTTTCTTCATAAAGATTGCTGAGCACACAATAGGGATTCAATAATTGTAGTCTGAGTGAATGAATGGATAACTTTCCCCCAACAGTCACCTGGCCTTCTATCACAATCTTTCTTTTGCCCTCCTCTGAAGCAATCACGTTCCACTCCCTGAAGAGAGTGAGTCTGTATGCTTGGTACCGCTCTTTCCTGGACACTCCCTTGCTTCTGGCAGTTGATCTCGCAGTGCCCATGCCCATGCCCTTAGGGCACAGTGACCTACTTTTTCCTTGTTCAGCTTCTTAATATTCCTGAACAGCAACTTCTTTACAAATATTCAATCTCCATTTGATCTTCTTATCTTCATCACTGACTGCTTGTCACAGGACTGATGAATGGAGATGTATCGAAAACACAGACTGGTTTATGAACCGTGAACAATTTCTTTTCCTGCCCTGTGTTTTACGTGCACTTTATAAAACAGAATACTAATAACATAATATTGAAGTATTTTCTGGTTTCTCCAAAAATAATAAGAATTACAAGGATATACTCACATGGGATTATTGCACTGGCGTGTTCTGAAACGAACACCAGTTCCACATGTCCGAGAACAGGAGCCGAATTTAGTCCATGACCCCCAATTGCCATCTTGTTTTTGCTGATTAGCATTCTTCCACATGCAATGACCCTTATAGCACCACTTAGGAAAATGACAAAGGGTAATTATTAAAATCATGCGCACACTAAAGCTGAAGTTGTTATACAAGAACCATCTAGTTAAAGGGCTTTGACTAGATGCTCTTTTTTCTTCCAGGTGGAGATGCATTTAAAATTATCCAAAAGCAATTGTATCATTAATATACCCTATCAAAGGGTAATTTAGACTTGTATTTTTCAAGTATAAAATTAAAATGGAAAAACAACATTCACTCAGACTAAATTTTTAAATAATACATTCACCAGTGAGCATCAAACATTATAATCAATAAGAACTCTTTGAGCACCCAGCTTGCACAGTTGGTAATATTTTACCCTGCATCTGTCACTACCTATCTCATAGCAGAATATTTTGAGGGCTATATGATCTTTTTAAAAATGGTAACATGAAGTATATCTTGACTTAGATAATAATATAACATGTCCAAAACCTATGCAGCTTTCAAAGCACTTTTATTTAACTTTTAAATTTTTTCATTCACAATGATTCTGAGAGATAGATGGGTCATATATATAATCATCACCAATTAGATGAGGAAAATTGAGGCCCAGAAAGATTCATCAGTAGTAGCTGAAGGCCATCTGACCAAGAAGTAATTAAGTGGGGCTACCAGAACTCTAATACTATAGAGGCACCTAGCTTAGAGTGCCCTGCATACAGCAGGTGCTCAAGAGATGTTAGTCATTTTCCTCTCCAACATTTTGACTTACTTTTTCATACTACATACAATAAAAGCATTTGTTAAAACTCAACTTTTATAAATTTCAATATAACACCAATATATTTAAGAAAGTTGGATGTTAAAAAGTTAATTATATAATTTTTATAAAGCAAAAATGAATCAACTCGTTATGCTCTTGTTTCTAGTCAGAAGTTTATGATATTGAATTTTCCCAAAGCAAAACATTGTATATAATGTGCTTTGCATAGTGCCTAATATAGTACAAATACTTAAAAAGACAGGTTTTATTATTAATAAGCATATAATCCTTGTCACAAGTACAGTTTATACACATTTGAAATTGAGCTTTGAAAGAACTAAACGCCATATAAATCTTCTGTACCAGGTTTTAGTCCTGCCTACAATTTCTTATTTCTAAACTAGTCAAAGCTCTTCAACTTGAGTTCTTAACATGCCTTTGTTTTGGGATCTTTGCCCTTATGAGTAGTGTAGCTTGGCACTAAGCCAATTTCTGAGCATTCAATCCTGACTACACAATTTGAGATTTAAAACCTCTGGGCATCCTTCCCTAAGGAACAAGGCCAAATCTTCTGTATAAGTTCACATGACTTTATTTCTGGGCAACTTTCACAAGGAATGGGATGCCAGCAGGTCAATCAGATCCCACTACCGGGGGGCAGATGGTCTGCTGAGTTGCTTCTTCCTAGTCTGACAATAGTGGGCTGAACTGTAGTCCCAAAGATATCAAGTCTTAATCCCTGGAACCGGTAAATGTTAGCTTATTTGGAAAAAGGGTCTTTGCAAATGTGATCAACTTAAACATTTAAAAATGTATCCATGGGGTCCTAAATGCCATTACATGTATCCTTATAAGAGAGGGGTAGAGGGAGACTTGACCCACAAAATAAGGAAAAGGCAATGTGGCCACAGAAGCAGAAACTGGAGTGGTGTAGCTACAAAGCAAGAAATGTGGGGTGGCCACCAGACACTGGAAGAAGCAAAGAAAAGATTCTCAACTAGAGCCTCTCGAGGGAGAATGGCCCTGCCCACACATTGATTTCAGTTCATTGAAATTGATTTTTGACTTCTGGCCTCTAGAACTGTGAGGGAATAAATATCCATTGTTTCAAGCCACCAAGTTTGTGATAATTTGTTACCTTAGCCACAGGGATCTAGTATACTCTCTTAGTACATTACTATAATAAAACCTTGCATACTATGATTTTCACATAAAAATGATAGTGCAGCTGTATTCACCACTTTCCAGACCTTTAAAGATGATAATTATGAAACATGTTACATATTTATTGTGTAAATAGATATACTCACTTTTCCAGCAGCACATTCAGTCCCATCAAGTGGAGGTCCCTTTTTAGTCTTACAAAAGTAGGGATTATCAGGATGGCTACACCATAGCTGTTTACATGGGTCAAAGGTTCGGAACTGGAAGATAGATAATCAAAATCTCAGTGAACTCTCAGCTAGCATGACATGCACCAAAAATATATTCTATACAGTTTCTTCTGTCCTGTTTCTTGGATGTGTTTATTTCAAGTTAATAGCCAAAGTTGTGACATGTTAAAAAAAAAAAAAAACTGCATAAGATTTTCAGGTAGAAAACACTTTTATTCTTCTTTTCTAAAATAACAATGATAAACAATGATTTGTCTGAGATTATCTGGTTGACTTTCAATGTTTTTTCTTGATGTTTCTATGTTTTGTTTTTCAAATAGACAATGTGGAAATTTTCTAAAGACTTAGTAATTATCATGAATATTGTAAATATGAAAATATAATGGTTTGGCAGCTCTCAAGCTATCAAAATGTCTTTTCTTTATTTCTGTAGGTATGAGATAGATTATTGAATATAAATAATAAAAGGGCTGGGCGCAGTGGCTCATGCCTGTAATCCCAGCACTTTGGGAAGCTGAGATAGATGGATCACCTGAGGTCAGGAGTTTGAGACCAGCCTGGTCAACATGGTGAAACCCCGTCTCTACTAAAAATACAAAAAAATTGGCCAGGCACGTTGGTGCATGCCTACAATCCCAGGTATTTGGGAGGCTGGGGCAGAAGAATCGCTGGAACCCACGAGGTAGAGGTTGCAGTGAGCCAAGATTGCGCCACTGTACCCTCTAGCCTGAGTGACAGAACAAGACACCATCTCAAAATTATAATAATAATAATAATGATAATAATTAATACTTATAAATAGTTGACCAAAAGAAGAAAAAAATTGTCAAAGTTTCTGTGTAAGATAAAGTATTCCAGGTGCAACAAAATATCATAATACATTCATACGGTTTATGAAATATTTTCCATATATTTGATTCTCATACCAATCCATAGCTGAGAAATATGGGTTACAGGTTAGGGCTATAGTTATGGTTACAAGTAAGACAGTAACAGCACGAGACTAGAGTCTTGGTTTTCATACTCTTCAGAATGGTTTTTATTTTCTTAACACCCCACATTATAATGTCCAAATGTTTGTATAAGCAAACATGTATATTTGTGTGTGCTCTTTGCTTGTTTGCTCTTTTTCTCTCTAAATGTAAACATCTTACCAATCATTATCTAGATGTTTAAAAATATCAAACAACAGCTTATCCACATATCTATTGCCTATACTGCTAATTACCTAATACACCTTTATGTGCATAGAAATTTTTTTATTAGTACAAATTTTCAGATGTGGGTTTTCTGTTTTAATCCTTATTACCGAAGGTGGAAATTCTACTTTTCCATGACATTAAGTCAAAGCTTTAGCAGTAATTAGGAGCTCACAGTGTATACTTTATAGACAGACCAAATGGTTGTATATAGAGGGCTTCAAACAGCAGATCAGTTTCTTTCTAGCCCCATGAAATACTTATGTTCCTTGCTCTAACATACAAAGCTTGCTCCAACATAGAAAAAGTCTTTCTTTCTTTCTTTCTTTTTTTTTTTTTAATGAACTACTAAAGACCAATATGGAAATTTAATGAAACATAACTCTAATGTGAATAGTTACAGGGAAGACTGGTTTTAATGGATTCCACTGAACATATATATGTGCCTTTCTTGTGTTAAGCACTTTAATTATATTATCAAATTTAATCCTCACACCAATCTTATCAGATAAATACTATCATTCTCCACATATTACACATGAGGAAAGTAGGCCAGAGAGATTAAATATAGTGCCCAAGGTTATACATTTAAAAAGCGTCAGCTGGGTACAGTGGCTCACGCCTGTAATCCCAGCACTTTGGGAGGCCGAGGTGGGTGGATCACAAAGTCAGGAGTTTGAGATCAGCCTGGCCAATATAGTAAAACCCGTCTCTACTAAAAATACAAAAAAGTTAGCTGGGAGTGGTGGAGCACGCCTGTAATCCCAGCTACTCGGGAGGCTGAGGCAGGAGAATTGCTTGAACTCGGGAGGCGGAGGTTGCAGTGAGCCGAGATCGTGCCACTGCACTCCAGCCTGGGTGACAGAGCAACAGTCTGTCTCAAAAAAAAAAAAAAAAAGAAAGTATCAGATCCAGGACCTGACCCAAGGTCCTGACCTCCATGCTATGCCATATGATTCTTTTATTAGACTATACCAGCACAATCCTTCCCTATGGTCACACATACATGGAATTCTGCCATCAAGCTAAAGAAAAGCAATAAATCTAAGGCTTAACAGTCATCTTCTCTGAAAGTCACAAAAACCAGGGGATGAAAAGAACGTGAAGATTTGAGCCTGGCAGCCTTGGTTTCAAAGTCCAGTTCCCCTGTTTACCAGTTGTGTGCCTTAAGCAAGTTGCTTAATCTCTAAGTCTTGGTTTTATCTTCTATAAAATAAAAGTACATCAGCTCTCTTCTAGTCTGTCATGAGAATTAAATAAGACAATACATTTAAAGCATGTAGCTGTAGCACATAGCAACACAATGAACACAAAATAATTGCTAGATATTATTATACTTGCACCAGTGAGTCTGCAAATCTCACCAAGCAGGAGCTACAAAAACAGATTTCGAGATGCAACATCTGCATCAACTGGGAGCAACATACCGCAGTGCACATTTTATAGCCAACACCAAAGTCAAAACGACATTGCTCATCCATAGAGTAATTGATTCCAGGAAGTTCTGGGAGTTTAGGCCAATCATGATCAAAAGGGTCATCAAGGAGACAGTCATAGGAACTGTAGGAAGAAAAACATTGCATGTAGTTAAATGTTCATTAAAAAAAATCAGGTCCTGATTAAAAAAAAAAGTAGTCTTTGCTTATAGACTTTAGAATTTCATCACAGATCATACAGCAATTTTGCAAAAACATATATTTAAGGTTTTGGTTTCGGTTCCATTTAGAAAAAGACTCTTTACCTGTATTCATGCCAGGAAAGTAAACCAAGCATGACTTAGGAGTGTAGTAGAGCCACGATTATTTGAGTCACTAATTAAACCACCACATGGTGTGGTAGGGCACATCCTGACACCTATACTGTAGAGCACAGCTGGTACCATATGCAGGAACCACATGACCGTCCTCCCCGCAACCTCAAGTTTGACCATTAATCAAAGATTCTATAACAACTTACTAAAGGAAAATTACATTACAGTTAAAAATTTACTTATATTGTAGACTTATGGCTTCAAGTATTATGACTCCATGATAAAATTGTTGTGCCGAATCTTCTAAGTCATAAGAAAATGTTTATTATCAATAATAGTTTTCATTTACTAGGAATTTTGCTATGATCAAGTCCTAAGAGTCAGTTTTATGTCTGTAGGCTATAAAATAAATACTCTCATGACACGCAGCAGGGGACATACTGGATATATCTTTTCAATTCTTGACCACTGCATCGGGACCAGTGGTAACGATGGAATGCGGCTTGTACCAAGGGAGCCATGACACTTCCCATAGCAGTCTCATCACCACACCTGTTGCCTTGTCCATCATGCTCCATTCCCAACCTAGAACACAAAAAGACCTCAGTGGTAAGAATCAGGGGCTACTGCCTTCACTTAATTTTGGTTTTGAAAATAAGCCCTGGGAAATAACGTATTTTTAAGTCAGCGTGGCTTTCTTGAAGAAGTCACAGAAACAGAAATTGACAGCAACCTGACAGAAATGCCTTTCTTATTCTATAGCTCTGAAAACCACAGGAGTGCTTCTGCAAGCCAGTCACTCATTTAGTTTCAGTGCATGACCTCTTCTCTGTTTGCAGTTCTTCACACTTGGCAAAAGACAAGAATTGCATGCTGGCATGCATTCTGCCCAAAGAGGAAACAATACTGGGAGAAGCAGGAAAGAGAAGATCATTTTTTGGCTTTATAGCTGTCAGCAGTGACTTACACATGGCCTGTTTCATGGGCTACTACAAAAGCAGATGAAAAACCATCCTCATGATTCAGGGTACAACTTCTCACTGGATGACACATGCCGGTGACTGGAGCATATCCTGTAGAGAATAACAATTACTTTTATTTTCATTTTATGAGAAGACTCATTAAGAATTACAACTGGACCTTTGCCTAGCGGAAAAAAACTAAAAGCCTTTCAGGAAACATGGGCAGCTTTATTTCCCTACTAGCATTGTGTCACATTCTCTTGGGAAAGCCACAGGTAACGGTCTCTAAAAAGATTCACTGTGTCTGCATTTTCTCCTTTCCTAAGGGAAGGAATGGCCCGGGGTTACCATTCTCTTCTGCCCACCAGCTAAGCCCTGTCTTTCTGTTTTAGTAAATGGTCCTTCATATCGTGGTACTGATGAAGGAAGCCAGAAATTCCATCAATGTTGAAAAGAAAATCATCAGTCTGCTTCTTCCAAAGTCCACATCAGAATTTATTAGATAAATGTAAGCTGACTTTGGAAGAAAGCTCTTTGGCAGCAGTCATTTCTCATGGCATCTCTTTTTTCATTCCAAACAGTTAGTGGAAATCACACTGCATTTTACAGCATCCCCTCCATGCCCCAAATGCACAATCACTATTTTAAAAGCAAGTATAATTTATGATGGTATTTAAGTGGCTTTTAGCATTGAGAACTCCACAGAAGTCACTGGAAGCATCAGAAAGAAAATGTATGCTTGGCCGGAGTGTGGTGGAAAGTCGTGGTGGAGAGCTGAACATTTGAACAGACTGCCTGATTTAGGATTGCTTTTTAAAAGTCATGACCTTAAGTATTTCTTCTACATATTGATGGCAATACCTTGCATTCCAGCAGGTCCAAAGTCTTGCCTCGTTAAAAAAATTGCATGGTCATGGTGTTCAGAGTGGTTGAGATCAGATCTTTGTTGCTGGGACGCCCAGCGACACACATTCTCCAAGCTTCTGGATGGGTTTCCCCTTTCTATGAGGCTGATGGACTAAGAGAAAACAATATGTTAAAGCCACACATGACAATTTCCCAAAGGCTTTGTTTGATAATTTTCTCTGAAGTTGAATTTGAGATTAAAGTATTTAAACAATGATTCAATAATATTTAGGGCTTATTTTGATATTCACTGTGATTTATGAATTCTAAATGCCCATGAGGGGTATTTTAATAATAATTTTACCTGTGTGAAAGTCAAATAATGCCATTTATGAGAATGGTTTTGTTACGTTTGAGAGAGAATCTCACAATTTTACCTGTGGGAAAGTCAAGTGATACCATTTATGAGAATGGTTTTATTTTGTCTGAGACAGAATCTCACTCTCTCACCCAGGCTGAGGTGCAGTGGCATGATCTGAACTCACTGCAACCTCTGCCTCTCGGGTTTAAGCAATTCTCGTGCCTTAGCCTCCTAAGTAGCTGGGATTACAGGCGCCCACCATCATCCCTGCTATTCTTTTGTGTGTGTGTGTATGTGTGTGTGTGTGTATTTTTAGTAGAGATGGGGTTTCACCATGCTGGTCAGGCTGGTCTGAAACTCCTAACCTCAAATTATTTGCCTGCCTTGGCCTCCCAAAGTACAGGAATGTTTGATACTGCGATTTGCTATTGTGAGGCAACTTAATATTAACCATTTAGGTAATAATTTTAGTAGTCTAAATAATTCCTGGTTCAGCTTAGATTTGAGTTTCATAGAAGTAAGAACAAAAATATTGAGAAAGATTCTGGCATGTTTTTCCAGATATGTGAATGTATAAAATATTAATTAAGATTTTTATTTATTTTTTATGATCCAGAATTAATCAACATTTGGGGAGAATATGAATTCTTCCATGAGTTGGCAAGGCTGGTGAAATCTTAGTCTATGGAGAACCATCAAATTACATTAACTTTACACTAAAAAACAAAAAGAAAAACTCCTATTTTTTTAAACTTTACGCTACTGAAGAGGGGTGGACTCTTCCAGTTCTGATATAAGAAAAGAAGTTCGTTGAATGTTGCTACCATCACATTAGGGTCAGGAGTTAAAAGTTCAGGAGGAAAAGGGCCCAACCTTCAAGAACCCACTAGCCACACTTCTCAGAGTAGTTCTGATGAAATGAAATTTGAACTTGGAACCAAAAGTCAGTCCCTATTTGACTGACAGGCTGAATTTTGTTACAGTTCAGCAAATGTTATTACCAGTGTTTACATTCTTAATAAAATCAGCTGCCTTTTTTAATATACTGATCACATGCTTTTCCAAACAAATGCTTTAACCACCAATTGGAGGCTGTTATTTCCAGCTGGGGTTAACTCATATTCCTTGTTGGCAATATAAAGTAGGTCAGGCTTATGTGATAAAGGTCGATGACACTCTATCATTATAAAATGATACGTGGATGTTAACTATTTAATGAAATGCAAACACATGGATTTTTCCTATTTCCTAAATGTACAACTTCATTAGTATTTCATAATCAGGAGAATTAATTATGAGAGAGAGATGTGTAATTTTAAAAATCAAGGAAGTTGTTAAGCTAGTTGTTTCCCGTATGTTTCCTCCTTAAAGGAGCTAAAATCAATTATATTACATGAAATGCCTACTATGTGCATTTTTATCCAACTTTTGCTTTTGAAAAAATTAAAGTTCTTTTAAATGAAAAGCATTCACTGTGCACCTCACTTTTCTTAAGTGGAAAGATATATGTATATAAAACATTGTCTTTAGTGAATCAAACACTAAAGAAAAAAGATGTTTGTCTTTTTTCTTCAATGTACATTCCAAGCACCTAGAAAATATCTGCCACTTAGTAGGCGTTCAATATAATTGCTTCTAATGAATAAATGAAACACACACTCGATGATAACATTAGGCTAAGGAAATTCTCTCTCCTCATAACAGTATCCATTCTTTCCATTCATAAGTCACACCTAAAGTCAGGGTAATTGCCTACATCTTTAGACAGAAATAAATAAGCAAATGGAAGCCGCACAAAAATCATTCATCATCTGCTCAAATTTGGAAGTCTCCACTCATGTGGCAGTTTCTTCTCCTCAATTTCAAGCAACTAGGGGTTTATGTGGACTATATCTACGCCTTAAGTTAGACGTAGCTTGAACAATTTAGTCTTCTATTTGCTAACCTAGTCCCTAATGTTTACAATTCATTTTTTAAGACATTTTACCTTTGCATATCCCAGCATTATCATGCGCACCAGGACCACATTTATATGCACTCCGAGGGACTCATCATGGTAAATTTCATTCACCTAGAAACAAAAAAAGATAATTGCTAAAAGAAAGGAAACACTGAAGACTTCATGAGATGTACATATAAGCTGTGTAATCTCCACAAATAGGTAAGTAAATTGCTATTTTTAAATTGAGTTTAATAGCTGAACCCTGAAATGTAGTCATTTACTTTTGGCTTTGGAACAATCTTTGGATATGTAAATTGCTAATTCTGTAAACTCCACAGTAATATGAACGTACAGGATATGCTCAAAAGGGTCTTGTTATACTAGTGTGGTGTTAGAAGGAGTCTACGTGTGATGTAATCCAAATATAACATTAGCCAAAAGCAACCACAGGAAGGTGACTTTGGCAAATCATTTGCTAGCCTGTGAGTTGCCCGCAACCACAGTAAAGGAAAACAGCAAGCATTTGCCTACTGGGGTGCCTCTGTGACAACTAGGGGTGCTACGTCTGGTTGAGAGATCCAATGGCTATGGGGTCTGTGTGCAGGAGCTGTGGTAGTGTATCTGAGAGCCAGCTAGCAAGTGGGGCAGCTGAGGCAACGACTGCTTGAAAGTGCTACAAGATAGAAATCCTCCTATATTTAAGTTACTAAGGAGACTCTACTAGTACCTATCAGATGAATGTCAGCCCTGGATGCAACTCTGAGTCACTGCTTTTTGTTTAATTTTGAAAAATTAGGCTGAAATTTCTTTTCTTTTTTTTTTTTTTTCTGAGATGGAGTCTTGCTCTGTTGCCCAGGCTGGAGTGCCGTGGTGCGATCTCAGCTCACTGAAATTTCTAAAAGTGACTCGGTATACTGTAAAATCATAGATGTTGGAATAAGTGCAATCTCAGAGGTCGCAGTCCAACTCTGTTTTATATAGATGAGGAAAATAAAGCCTGTAGAAATTAACTGACATGCAAAACACACAGTGAGCTATTGGCAGATATGAATCTGAAGTGAACTGTAACTGTATCTTCTCATTAAGCTAGTGCAAAATTAGTGCAAATAAAAAATACTTAGCAACATGGCAAATGTTAGCAGGAAGGAGAAAGGTGGAGTTATCAGGCTAGAATGCAAAGTTCTTGGCTGTTTCCAAAAACAACGACTTGACACTTGTTAAAAAGACTAAAAGAGGGATGAAAAACTAACTGCAACTCAGCTTCAGATCCGGGAGATTTGAACAGTAGGCACAGAAATCTGAAACCTGCACAGAAAAGATAGGCATAATCTCATAGAGAGTGGCTTTAAAAATAAATATAACTCAAGAATGACTGAAGAATGCTCTAAAACAAGAAACTCACAAATCATAGTATTTTGATTTGCCACACAGACCAGGAAGATTCAACTGAATTGTTTCAAGAATCCAACGTGACTGCACAGAAAACCTTAAAAAAATCAGGGTCTTGAATGTAGACTAAAAGCACACTTACTGAATTTGTAGGAGTCACAAACAAGAAAAGAACAGCAAAGGTGGAAGTAAAAATTCTGGCTAAGCTAGAATATGCTAGAGATAACAAAGTATAACTTAAAAAGAAAAGATGTAAAGTCCTTTTAAGTGGAAAAATGCATGAATATATACACACATACATTTATACATATATACACATGCACGTGCACACACACACATACTCACATACATAGAATGGTAAGACTCAATTTAATACCTGCACAAGATAAGCCAAGCTGTGGAAAAAAATCTGCAATACACACTTGGATTGTGTAAGTGTGCAGGCAGATAGCTCATGCCCAAGTTGTCCCACTCTAGGCTACAGAAAACCTGAAGTATTGAGTGCATTTTTGTGGGCTGTCTTATGACAGAGGTGCTTGACAAAACATGAATATATCATGAGAAGAGCTAACAGCAAGGAGGTCAGAAAATGTGTCTTATAAAGAAGAGTTGGGGAGACATAATGGTTAAAAGCCTGAATGCCCCACATTAATAGTCTCAGATAAATCCTGGTTCAACCCCTCACTGCTTGTGAGACCTTTATTATTCTGAGTCTCAATAAAGTGGACATAATAAAAATAATATCTCATAGGGTTAGGGTGAGAATTAAGAGACTTAACTCATGCAAACAAATTGCTCAAAAATTTTATGAGTGAGAGGGAGGAAGGGGTTTTTAAGGATATTAGAATATGAGAAGTGGAAAAGAAAAACATAGAAGAATTAATAGCCTTCATATGGAAGGCTATTTTCTATATCTATAGAAAATAAAACTTAAAACCATTCACATTATTAAAGGGGTGAATTTCAGCTTAATATAAAGAAAAAGTGAATGTTAGACCAAAGCTGTTGTTTCTTATGTGCTTTTTAGTCATGGGCTGATTCTCTTATCTTACGCCACACTTCATGCTGCCTAATTGAAAAGTGAATCAACTCTTCCACCCCTCCTCTTCTAGATTCATTATCTGATAACATATTCCTAACTTTATAGTTGCAATAAAAGTTAAAAGTCAACAGCCAGGCCTGTCACCAACACATTCATTCAGAGACTCATGTCTATCCCAAGAGGCTTCTTGTAAGGCAGCTGTTTCAAATTAGAAACATGGCTTTGCACACCACGTTATACCATGTACTTAGTTTAATGAAGTTGAAAGGTAAAATGCACTTGATGTTAAAATAAGGTTGAACAATGTTAGTAAATAAACAAAACTAGATAATAAGACAAAACTAAAGAAAAGGAGACAGAAAGAGTGAATTAATTTCTGGAGAAGGAGAAGTAAGAAAGGGTAGGAGGCACTTAAGCCAATGCACATAACAGTGACAGCTACACTGTAACATATGTAATACATCAATGCTATAGGAAGCTCCTACATCAGAAAGTCTTAGAATAATAAAATGAAGGAAAGACGGAAATAATGACAAATAGCTTGTGATATTTGAGTTAGTATAAAATGTACATATGGTCATCCTAAATTAGTAAATTCATTTGTACTTAGTGAATTATAAATTAACACAGTGTCAAGAAAGTACAATGGACAAAATTATTAATCTCAATAGCAAATATGATATTATAAAATGAATAAAAGAGCATTTTTAAAATTCAGATTTACCATTCACCAAAATAAAAGTATTACTTAACAAAAGTCACTATTATGCCAGGCTAACTGGAAAACAGGGTGACCCAGTAAAAACCAAAATCAGTCTAAGAATGTTCTGAGTCAGCATGCATTTTGAGATTCACAAAATATGCATAAATTATCACAGGTAGAAATAATCAAATACAAGGGAATCATATTTTTACATAGCACAAAGTATTCTTTCAATGTGGCAAATAACCAGCTGTCTATACTGTACAAAGCACTGTATCTTATTATTTTGATTTTCAAGGTTTAAAAAAGTTCCTCCATATTATTCACTTCTAAAATATATTTAATAATTTGACTGCTTTTCATCTTGCCAGGCCCTATCAATTCCTGAGATGTACTGTTTTTATATTCTGAAATACATGGAGTATGATAAGATTTGGAGAAATAATATAGCACCATATTATTAGATATTCAAAACCCTGGGTTCTGTTCCCAGCTTGGCCATGAATAAACTGAGTGATCTTTGGTTGGTCATTTAACCTGAGTCTTGCTTTTCTTGTTGACAAACTCTAATTTTACCTGCTTTGTCTGTTTCACAGTGTTGTTGCTCAAAACAAGCAAGATGCCATATAACTACACTCAGCAAAATACAAAGTACTTGAGCACCTATCCCCCATCCATGCACAAAGTTTAAAAAAAGTTGTGAGTGTATTTTCATAATCTACCTGAAAAGCTCAAGAAAAACAATTGCCCTAATCATAGTTTTTACTGAAAGGGACCTCAAGATTCTTCTATTTGAAATTTGTTAAATCTCAATCTCATTGAAATATCTAGTTTAAATTATCAAGAAAATTATTGGGAAAAATCATTTAAAAGCTATTTCCAGCAGATGGCAGTATGCATGCTTCAGAGGGGCAAAGGACAAGCTGCTTCATACACCTGAATGTGCTTACATACCGGTCAGTATGTCAGTGTTTTCCTATATTTACACATAAATGAAACAATCTCCTTGAAATTAAATAAGAATTGTAAAACATTATAACCTGAGAAAAATGCTACGTTTTAAATGTTTACTCATTTGACTCTTAAGAGCAAAGAAAAATATTGGAAAACATCATTATTTAGACTTTTTTAAATGTCATCTGATTACAAAATTACATAAGAGGCATAAGGAAATTCTCATGATCTGGCTGTTTTTAACACTCGAATAATATAGAGAAATAACTAAAAGGATATACTAAATTAGCAATTTGAATCTGTCAAGATGGGCTAAATCCTTATTAGGAAATACTTAATAATTCTAAATAATTTCTTATTTATTAAGAAAGTAATTTTACAACTTTCAGTGAAAAGGAAAGTAACTTTTCTGAAGTAAAAGCAAAATCAACAAAAAGAACAGCTAATAATACAGAGAGCTTATCAGCTTCCAGACACTGCATTAAACACTTTACCTATACTAATTCAAGTAATCCTTGAAATAACTTTAGATATATTAACTCCATTTTACAAGTGCAAAAGCTCAACATATATTAAAGAGCTCAGAATCCTATAGCGGACAGACGTTCTCATTGCCCAGAGAAGTTAAGTAACGTGCCTGAGATCACACAATTAGTACACAAGCAAGGGATAAAAATGAGCAGTCTGACTTCAGAGTCATAGCTATACCCATTTTGCTGTACTTCCACAGACCTGCAGGCCGCAACACTGTCATTATGCATAGGATGTGGTTTTAAAATCATCAATAGTAATTCTCAACCTTTGAGTTTAACAATATAGTGTGGAAACATATTGAGAAAGAGAATGTAAAATTTGCAGCTTCTTTTCATAATCTTCCTTATGTAAATTTTAAGCAAATGAGGAGTCAGAGTTTAAATTTAATATAAATAGGATTTATTGATGACCAGTATGAGAGTATTCCACAAAATATTGAGAAGAAATAAAGAGGAGCTAGAGAAGAAAAATGAAACAAGAAAAGAAATCAAAGGTGAAATGTACAACCAGTGTTTTGGATTGCAAGAAAAGCAGTAAGCATAAACATTCTAAATGATGTATTTGACACTGCATAATGCAAACCAAAGTACATCTACAAAAAAAAACTGAGTATCTTTTCATCATGTGAGCCAACCTATTGGACCATGGGTAGATTTTCTGTGAGGTGTTCAGGGTTGAGCCTAGAGTCTTTATTAAATTACCTGAAAGAAGGGGTGAACAGAACATTAATTCAATTTTCAGATGACCTGATGTTGGAAGAGTTTGTCAATGATGTGAGGGAGGAAAAGGTAAAATCAAATCAAGTATTCCTTTCCTTGAAATGAAAATTCCTTCCAGGTTTGTTCCCGGACAGGACAAATTCTCCCAGGACATTTCGCTGGCAGGACAATCTGACCTGCTTTGTCTGACTAGCTGATGAACAGCTTTGTCTGTCTGGCTTCAACAAAGCAATACTCATTTTTTGTTCAGATGGGTGGATTAGGTCTTGAAAGGCTGGATAGCTTAGCAGTGGAGAGCATGAGCTCTGCGTTAGACTGCCTGGATTCAATCTTAGTTGTGTGATGCTGGGCATGTTATTTGTCTCTGTGCCTCAGTTTCCTCACCTGTAAACTGGGATAATTACAGTATTATCCTCATAGGATTGTTGAAAGGAATAAATGAGTTCATATATGTTCAGTACTTGATGCTTGGCCCTTGCAAGTACAAAAAAATAGCTATAATTATTGCTATTATTCATATAGAAGCAAATAAACACCACATATATACAAAATTTTTTTTAAAAGAGACTTTTGGTTAACTGAAAGTAAACAAGTACTGACAAGATAGCCTAAATGATTCTGGCTAGATATAAAAGAATTCTGAAATGGACTGAGAAAAATACTACTCTGTCCACAACTATCTCTTACGTAGGTAAACGTTCCAAATTCATACCTGGTTGGATTCTCAGCCCCATACTCAATACTCCTTTTCCTCAGAATACAGAGGTGTCTTCCAATCTGCCAACTCTTCCCTCATCTCCAATCTCATATTAATAATAACTACTGTTTATTGATACTCTTATCAAATATTTATTGAACAGTTGCTATGTGCCCAAATGTTCTAGGGGTGGAGAATGGAATAGTCAATATCTTTGACTCTCTGCTCTTATGAAGCATATATTCTATTGGGTAAAACAGCCTATAGGCATGAAAAAAATGAATGCAAAACGACATGCAGGCAATGTCATTTGAAATGGGAATAGGTGTAATGAAGAAAACAAATATATGAGTGACAAGATAGAGGAGGACAAGAGGAGGTGAAGATTGGTTACTATTTGGGATTGGGTAGTCAGGAAAGGGAGAACCATGGACAGGAAGGAATAATTGTGTGACTGTTTAGGGAAAAAACAATCTAGGCAAAGGGAAGAGCAAGTGCAAAAGCTCAACATAGAGAGCTCAGAATCCTATAGAGGACAGACATTCTCATTGCTACTTTATAAAGAGACTGAGACCCAGAGAGGACACGCAGTGTTTTCCTCAAATGATTAGCAAAGCTCTCAAGTCTATATGATATCAGTGCCTGTTCTCTTTTCACAAATACCTTGCTCTATGCTGTGTTTTGTTGTTGTTGTTGTTGCTGTTTTGTCATGGTGGAAGCACTGAGTCTCTAGACAGTCACTCCAAAAATCCCCTCCATGCCCCTTGTTTAATTGCTTCCTCCCTAGGGATAGTAATATTCTCAACTTTCTTTCATGAAAAAAAAAAAAAAGAAAAAAAAAAACCTATCTACAATGTTCTGTGGGATGTGGTACTGTTTACCATGATATTCTTCAATGACAATATTCTGTTTCTTTAGCATGATTAGCTCTACTTTCTTTGCCTAACCTTTACATGTCAGTGTTGCTCAAGGTTTGTTTGTTTGTTTTTTGACTGTTCTCTTGATACCTGTTTCCCCTGCAATATTCTCTTCATTGCTCTTTCTTCAACCAATACCTATAGGCTGATAAATTCAAAACTTTGCTTTTTTGTTTTGTTTTGCTTTGTTTGTTTGTTTCTTTTGAGATGGAATTTCACTCTTTTTGCCCAGGTTGGAGTACAATGGCGTCATCTCGGCTCACTGCAACCTCTGCCTCCTGGGTTCAAGCAATTCTCCTGCCCCAGCCTCCTGAGTAGCTAGGATTACAGGTGCACATCACCACACCTGGCTAATTTTTGTATTTTTGGTAGCGATGGGGTTTCACCATGTTGGCCAGGTTGGTCTCGAACTCCTGACCTCAGGTAATCCGCCCACCTTGGCCTCCCAAAGTGCTGGGATTGCAGGCATGAGCCACCATGCCTGGCCCCAAACTTTTATATATCTAACAGTGATTCATCTCTCTCATGCGTGAGGGCCATCGGGTCAACTCTAGTAACAGGACTATCTATTTAGAAGTATACCTGGATACCTGATAGCACACCCATCTTGTCTCTAAAACCTGTTCTTCTCTTCTAAAAATTTTATCCCAATTACAAACTAAATCACCCTTGGTTCCTTCTTCTTCTTCAAGTATTAGAGTCATTCTACTACCAAGTACTGCAGACAGACATCTCTTAAACCTGTCCAACTCCACACCCAGCAGCTTAGTAACCATCCAGCTCATGCAGACTGTTGCAATAACTGGTTAAAACTTTTGTAAATATTTTGTATGTAGGTGATTTGGGAACATTTTAGTAGCTCTCCAGAAAGGAAGATTGTAAGGGTCGATGGTTGTTTTCAATAAACATGAGTCTTTCCTTTTATGTGAATTATGTTTTACTTCATTTAAGTATCAAAGGAGCTTTGGAAAGCCCAAGAATAGGTAGTCAGCTGTGAGGCCCTACAGACTCTTGTGTCCTTTGTAACAGTGGACACATACCAAAAGCCCAGGTAGAATTGTTTACCTTTCCTCAAGATTGAGAAAGATGGGTTAGCACAGGACGCTATAAACTTTTTCTGTGTTTTACAACCTGGGAAAATATAAAGGCTGGAACAAAGTAAGGAAGGATAAGGTCAGTCTGATATCTGTAACCTAAGAAACAAGGATGTGTGAATTTCAGGAAGGGAATTTGAGGCTGCAAAAGCAAATGGGGGAAAGGAAGAAGAAACTGAGATGTTTCAGTAAAAATCTAAGGGACCTCTTAATCGGCAATACTGTGCGGATGTTGTGTTATGTTAAGGTAGCATGTGATGTGGGGACTTACTTCTAGAGTGATAGATTCAGGATATTCCTGGGAAGGTGAGTATGTTTTTATAAAAGGCAGCTGAAGCGACTTGTGCTTGCTGCAATCTGTCTCTGTGATCTGGTATGTTCAATCCACATCGGGGAAATTAAGACAGTTTGTTGAGGGAGGGAAGTATGGTGTACATAACAAGGAGTATGGACCTAGATAGACATTATGAACTTAGAAACTATGTGTCTGTGTTCACAGCATAGTGTCTAACAGAGTCTCTCTCCTCCAAATAATTCTAATAATGCATCTCTTTCTAAAACACGGACTGATCAAGTCACTAATCTTCTTAAAAACCCTTTATGACTCTTCTTTGACAAGATGAAATTCAAACTACTTAGTATGGCACTTATTATTTTCTAAAGTTAGCCCCAGCTTCTCTTTCCAGTCTCCTCATCTGCCATCTCCCCTAAATAGGTTTTAATTTTACCATGCAGCCAATCTAGAGTGGCTCCAAAGACTCCATGAACTAATACTTTTAGTATCTTGTTACAAGCTGTTCCCCATCTTCCAAGAACCTCTCTCCCCTTTTTCTAGCAGGAAAATGCCAATTGAGTTGGAAAAGTCCAACTCAAATGACATGTCCTCTCATGAAGATTTCAATGGCCACTGGCATTATTTGCCAAACCATATCCTCTCTTTTTCAATTCATGTTTACATAGTACTTTGCAACTGAATCTCTTGAAGATTAATATATTTTATAGATCTCTATCACATTGTATTATCATTTGTTGATTGGTTAATTTTACCTGCTACAATTAGCTCCTTGTAGAAAGGAGCTATGTTTTATTAATTTTTGTCTCCCAATAATTTAGTAGGACCTTGCCTATGGTAGGTTATATGTGCTAGGTGAATAAATGCCTAGAGGACTGATTTGAATTCAAATGTAAGAAATGGATTATTGATAATGACTCAGAACAGAAAACTGCTACATGATATGCTAAGGTTGCATGAATATGTATACTTTCCAGGTAAATCTGCATTGCACTCACATTCAATGTTTTCAGAAAAAGTTAAAAAATCAAAAGTAGTGTATTTATATAACCATAGTTAAGTAACCAGTAACCACATATATTTGCTGCTAACTCTTGAATAAGTCCATTAATACTTTTTAAGGGCCAGGGTACTTCTGTGGAGTTTATATTTTCTTTACAAATATTGGTTAGGGAAGCTTGCCCTGTTCAGATAACACATTTATGCTGGTTCACTGTCCATCGTAAATAGCTAATTTCAATATACAAAGAAATTGATGAATTCACTCAATAATTTATAATTTCTTAGAAGTCCAAGACTGTTTCTTTGTACTGGGAGGCACTCTTTTAAATGAACTGCTTTCTTATCATTTAATAAATCCTGAGATTAAGGCATAAATTCTATTATTTACAGGACTCTAAAAATGTTAATAGGCACATTAGACCCAGGAGACCATTTCATAGATCTTAGCAAATAAAAAAAGATACCTTTAACCTGTCACAGACAGCAGAGTGTTGCTGATGGCAAATATCTGGCACATTGAAAGAAAACAACCTACCCTCTTAACCATAAAAATCTGCCTCATCATCCTGTTAGAATCTTACACAAGATTGCTAGCTGGTTTGATTCAATCAGGTAACTAACTGAATTCTCATTTCAAAGACTTGAGTTGTATGACAAGACACAGAAACAGATAAAGGAATCAGAGTTTTATCTAGCAAGAGATACATAAAATGACTCAACTTTGTAATGAGAGGCAGTGAAGTTTGGGGAGGAAGAGCTTCAGGCTCAGAAGGCAGATATAGATCTGGGCTCAGGTCCTGACTCTGCCATATTAGCTGTCTGACCCTGGGAACATCACCTAACTTCTTTCAGCTTCAATCTCTTTATTTGTAAACTGGGACTAAGGCCGAACGCATCCTAGAGTTGGAAAGTATTAAATAATTTATGTAAAGTATTTATCAGAGTTTCAGGCACAAAGAACTAAAATGTTAGTAGTAGTATCCTTCACTGTTAACATTAAATCTTTATTTTGAATCTAGATGCAAAACTAGATGATTTCAAGTACCTTCAAAGATTTCATCACTAACCTTAATTCTCCACAATCTATTTTCTTCATTGACCAACTCATCCACATAAATGGAACCATTAACAAACAGAATGTTCAAGCCAAAAAAAGTATAAATTATGGTAGATTCATCTCTTTCCCTCAGCCCATGGATTCAATAACAAATCCTACTGATTTTACCATAAACCACCTATTATTACTGCAGTCCTCATTGTCTAATAAACCATCTTCTCTTGTCTAGACATTTATACTCACTTTCCAGTTAGGTCTGTCTTCACTGTCCGTAGGCCTCTCCAATTTTTCTTTACAAGACCGAGATAAGCAGGAACCGACCCTCAAAGGCTTTTATTTTGTACTTAATACTGCATTCAAGCTCCTCCCATGACCTGAAAGATGCTTGCCTTCTTCTCCTAGCTCTGCCTGACTCCTACACACTAAACTTGAGCCACGATGACCTTCTTTTAGTTACTAAAACACATGCCCTTATTAAATGGCTGGATCTTTTACATTGTCTCAATTTAATAATCAGTTCCTGAAAGAAGGTTTTCTTAATCAAAATGTCTATGTATAACCTCTATCACCCATTTGCTCTGTTATTCTCTTTCCCGGCAAACTGTCAGTTCCTTGCATAGTTTTTATGTAATCTATGATGTAATTATTTGATTTCTCCACCAGTCTATAATCTCGCTGAGATCAAGAAATAAGCTTATTTTGTGTTAACCACCATATACCTGGTATATAGCATTAAAATATTTATTAAAAGGCTGAATCAATCAAAATTTTATTGCATGCCTACCACACGGCAGACACTTTTTGATATAATTATGAGGCTTAATAATATACAGTAACTGTACTCAAGGAACAATCAACCTATTAGAGAACTGCTCCTGTTGAGGTTTGGGTTGATAATTATGGACCATGTCAGGAAATTAAAACTTTAAAAACTCTACTCTCTTGAAGCTTGGTGAAGGATTCAGGCAAGCTCCAAGAGGGTCAACAATTTTTTATCATGCTTATTGGAATATTCCCAATACCTAAAATAGGCCTTGCACATGGCAGACGATGCGTCAATATTTATAGCATGAGACATGCCCCAGAGCTGAGAACCACTTTCCCAGCAAATCAACCATGTTACAAGATAGCAAAACTATAAACATTTCTTAATATAACAAGATATGATATGGAATCCTAAGAAAGGCTTAACATATATGACAAATCTCTTATTTGAAACATTAAAACATTGGATATGTTCATATCCATGTGTTTCTTCTTCATATAGGAAGCTTGGTGAAATGTCAAGATCTACAAAATAGAAAGAGGTTAAACAAAAGCAGATGGAAGACATCTGATTATTCTCTCCACAGCTTCATAAAGGTGTGGGGATGAGTTAGAGGGTCTCCTTCCTTTCTTGGGAAGTTATATCGAAATCATCTAGGGCCTGCTCAAACTTGTTCACTTGACCCTCAAGCCTCCAGAGAAAAGTGTTAACATAGTGAGCTACCTTTCCTGTATCCAAACATTTGCATGGCAACAGCTACAGAATTTTACCTCATTCACACGCACAGTCATCACTGTCATTAGGAAATACGGCCCTGAAATAGATTAAATATATTTGTATCCAAAAGGTGAACAACTTGCATGGCTAATTTAAAACAGCAGATAAACCAAAGAAATTTAACATTACTGCTGACATATAATAGTAAATATTGTGTTTTAAGTGTTCTCATTATGCTTAAATTATGATTGAGTTAAAATTAAAAATAACTTAAACATTCTAGGCCAGTTTCTCTTCCCAGTAACACTGTCTTTTTTTAATGATTAGCTTTACAACCTTATCATTACTTGAGACTGTTTTATGAACTGTAAATAATTTTTTAAAATTTAGCTAAAGTTTATTAACATTTTAAAAGTCTTCATTTCCTCTGAAAAATTGTAATAATTTCCATCTTGCAATATAGTGGGAAAGAATATATGATACACAATAATTGATAATTTATTTCTTAAACACTGCTCCCATTATATCGTTGCATTTGCCATCTATTTCCTCTTGTTTTGAGTCCAAAATTTCTGACTCCCTCCCAAGACTGTTCCTGATCTACCTCTACATTATTTATATACATTTGTTCTTCTTTCATTAAATATACATTTAACACTTAATACACGAGCTCTTTTCAATAAAAGCATGACACAACAAATATAACCTTCTCTTTAAAAGGGAGTCCCGCCGGGCGGTGGCTCACGCCTGTAATCCCAGCACTTTGGGAGGCCGAGACGGGCGGATCACGAGGTCAGGAGATCGAGACCATCCTGGCTAACACGGTGAAACCCCGTCTCTACTAAAAAATACAAAAAACTAGCCGGGCGAGGTGGCGGGCGCCTATAGTCCCAGCTACTCAGGAGGCTGAGGCAGGAGAATGGCGTGAACCCGGGAGGTGGAGCTTGCAGTGAGCTGAGATCCGGCCACTGCATTCCAGCCTGGGCGACAGAGCGAGACTCCGTCTCAAAAAAAAAAAAAAAAAAAAAAAAAAAAAGGGAGTCCCGTTTAAATTAAGGTGATAACTCTGAAGCAAATTACTTGGACCTAAAAGTATTCCCTTAATTCAGGAACTACCATCTGGGTTCTGATATGGAAATGAAATTGACAACCAGGTAAAGGGAAGAGCACATCTGCTGAGTAGTCAACCAAGGCAAAGTTGACAAACAATTTTAAAGGACAGCAAGATCTTTTCTCTACCATAGGGATACCTTTCATCCTAATCAATGCAGAAAGATAGAACTGTTTTTGCTGTTAGCTTTCTTCTACAGTTTCTCTCCAGGACCCTATCTGATATTTCATCTAAGTCTCTATGTCTATGTAGGCCTCAAGCCTGGTGAGTCATAATTTTAAATGACCATGAGAAATCATAAAGCATGGCCAGCACAGGAGATAGTTATTTGAACATTGTTAGAAAAAAACTGAATGTTCCTGGTCTTGAATTTCCATGAGTTAGCTTCATTAGGGTATCATTGTCAGTTTCTCTTTCTGCTTCTCATTCTCATTTGATGATGAATTACAGGAAAAGGAAAGAGCCCGCTCAGGTCAGTATTTTGGGTCTGACAGGCTACAACAAGGCAGTGAGTATGGAGGAGAGGGAAGACTTCAGTCTTCTGTCTGTCTTGGCTAAAGTTGTCCACCTGACACCAGAGGGAAAACCTGAAATTATCCAGTTGGAGAGTGATGGGAGTTGGGAATAAGACTAATTTAGAACAAGGTTTCTAAATCTCAGCACTGTTGACATTTTGGGCCAGATAATTAAAAATTCTACGCTGTGTAGGGCTGTCTGTTGCGCTGTAGGATGCTGAGCAGCATCCGAGGCCTCTCTCACTATTAGCAGTAGCATTCCCCTCCACCCCCGCCCCAACCACCAGTGATAACAATAAAAAAAAAAGTCTACAGACATGGCCAAATGTCCCTGGGAACTGACATGGACACAAATGTATCTTCAGTTGAGAACCTGATTTAGAATAATGAAAACCTTGTGACTATATACTTAAGTATATGCAACTGTATGTGCAATTCAGTTCTCATTATTAATAAAACTATTTCATTCTTCATCTGTGTGATTTCCATGTCTTTCAGTTGGTCATGAAGTTGGAGAGGGAAGGGGACAAGTGTTATTCTCACCTCTCCAAATCTCTTACCAATACTAATTACTTAAAATGCAATTAATATATTAAGTTTAAAAAAATTATTTTCTCTCTCATAGCTCCATTCTCTGATACTCTATTTATTTTAGAATAATTTGTATTTGAGACAGAATCTTAGCCTATTATCCATTTTTTAAATAGATTTAAGAACAAAAGTCTTCTTGACTGTTTTTAAAACATAAAATGCATCACTTTGTTATTCCTTTGACACTCTCAAAATCATACTTACTACTTACTGTCTGGTGAATATACTGTAGCCATTCCTACATAGAAACCCTTCACATTTTCACATGTCCTTCAAAAAACACAAGGCGAACAAAAAACAACAAAAATAGGAAAAGAAATCTCTAAAAGCAGTTTAACTCCTAACTTCTTGATGAATTACATAACTAATAAACTTGTTGAATCTTTCAAGTTTATATAATGATGAAAACTAAGTCCCAGAAAGAGACATGATTTGTCTAAGGTCACAAAGCCAACTAGTAGTATGACTAAAACTAAAGCCTTACCCTCCTAAATTCCAATTTAATAATTTTATCATTTAATGATTGGATAACTATGGTCACATCTCCATTTTCTAAAGTGTTATAGCATTTATGATATACTGCCTATAATATGACTTAATAATAGCATAACTTTTATTGTTTAGGTTCTTTTTCCTTCTAATTTTCCCATGTATTTATTTTTTCTCCTCTAATAGTTATAAGTTCTATGAGGACAAGAAACATATCAAAATTTCTGTTGCATTACTCCAAAAGCCTTCTTATTAGGCACATTTGCGGGCCAAATAAGTCTGTACTGATTGTCTTCCAGATACTAGAAAAAAGTAGCCCAGGGACATAATGAATGACATAAGAATAACATCTCCATAGGAATTTTGAAATTTTAGATCACTTACAAAGTAAAATTTGGTATAGAGAACTAAAATATGATTTTCTATTTGTGCATCTGTATATGGCACTGTAAATAAAGGATGACTTGTATTTACTCACTTCATCCTCTCAACATCCCTATTATTTTTCTCAATATGCCGATAAAGAGACAGAAGCAGGACAGAGAGTCCAAGAAGCATGCCAAAGTTACACAACTAGCAAAAAGTTAATAGTCAAAAGGTTAATATGAAAAGTTCATTGTCAAGAGTTGAAAACATTCATGTGATTCACAAATGATGATCGTCTATACACATCTATTGCCAAGGCTAGTAATTTGTTTTCTGTGTGTTGTTTGGTCTTCATAACAGAAATTAGTGCCAAGAACAAATAAACATGTGTTTGAATTTCTGTACTCATTTTCTTTTTCACAGAGACATGGTATAAGTGTAATTTTATAAATTGCTATCTCAATAGACCAAAATATTATTAACAGATATTAGCATAAATAAAATCATGTTTCATGAAATTAATAATTTTTCTCCTTCACTACAGTTGCTTGAAATCTAATCTTAAGCATGGGGGAAAGAGGTAAACTATAGATATCCAAGAAATTATATTAAATATCAAAAGTTGTGCGAGGGGGAGGGTGTATTGAGAGATAGGGAAAGAAAACAGAGCATAGGCTTAGGTAATAAATTTGCAAGATCGATATAATATGTATTATTGGCATGAGGTAAAATATACAGAGTACATCAACATCTCAATTATCTTTTACAAGTAGGTGGTTTACATGTTATTATTTCTCCTCAATTGTTCTCTGCCAATTTAAAAAGAAAGAACACAGGTTTCAGGATATTGACAAAATTTCTTCTGAATCTGATTAAGGTTCATAAAGGAGAAATAAAGATAAATTTAAAGAGACCATTAGTGGTTGCTGTGCAGCACTGTGCCAATAGTTGTATGCTTTGTATTAATAAATACATTACCTTCGGTCTTATAATGTTGAAAAAAATCACATTTGTTCAAAAGCTGTAACAACAAGAATCCACAGAGTTACCAGGCATAAATCATTCTACATCATCCTGTGAAGCAGAGTGATTCTAGAAAGAACTATTTCATCCTTCATGGGCCACATCAAAGCAGATGGACAAAGTCCTGTGATTCTGATTATCCCCAGAACAAAATAAAAATTACAATTCATGGTTTAATTCCATCTCATTATGGCTTTTCAAATTTATGATTCCCCCTTGACAACAATGGAAAACTACTTGATCAACCAAAAGAAACTTTTGCTTCATGCTTCCTTTATTTTAACGTTCTTGTATTTTAAATATGTAGATCAATAATTTAAATTTAATGCCATCATGTACATATTTTGGATGCAGGGCACAGTCATGGAAGTTCTCACACAGATTGCCAAATGGTACCAACAAATAAGAGAAGTGAATTAAAAGATCAAAAAGCTTTAAAAAGGAGTCACTACTCACAATGTTCATCAGGGTCAGGAGGTAGTTTTGGACGTGCTCTTTGCCATGGAAACGGACCACAGAGTCATCCACTCCCAGCAGTACCTCGATGTTGTAATCATTTTCTCCCGCGTGTCTACGGCGTCTCATTGTTTCATTCAGTTGCTGGTGGATGTTGCCATAAACAGTACCTAGATCATCAAGGCCTTCCAGGTCTGACTCTATTAAGAAACAAAAGGAATCAGGAATTTCAGTTTCCCCAATTGGCCTTCCAATAACTTCTTAGAAGAAAAGAATTTTCTCAGGGGCCTATCAGTATCATTCATAATCACTGAGATGCTACTTTTCAGTTTATTCCTTAAATAATATGCATATGCATATGACCAGACAGACCTGCTACAAATTCAACATAGAACAGCAACACTGAGGGTAAAATCATATTATTATACAGGGAGCGGTGCCATTATGGCAGACTGACTATTCTGTAGGGATAGAAGTGGTTCAGTTTTTCTCCCAGCAAAGAGCCAAGGCAGTGGGGGTGTAGAATACAGGCTGGCTATGTAGTTATTAAATAAATTGACATTACAAATAAAAATAACTCCAGTATGTTTACAATGATTAAGTTACTATAACCATGGAGTATAGAATTTGTGTCACATAAATTTAAATTGCTCCTCTTTCCAGTAACCTTAATTTAAAAATCAAATTATAGCGTGGCAACACAGCAGCATCTAGTAATATGATTATCAGTCACTACGTATTGCTTTATTTCTTCTGAGTATGGTTTCCTAGTGAATGCTGCTAGTGAAGAAGTGGATATACAGGGTACATACTATAAACATATGTGTGTGTGTGTGTGTATGTGTGTGTGGATAAGATAGTATATAATATACAGGGTACATATTATATACATATGCCGATAAAATATACATTATATGTGTATGCAGGGATACACAGGAAAACTTTAGTGCTCCACATTTGTACTGGCCATCATTTGGATGGCCAGAATAATTTCTTATTTAATGCAGTTCAAGAAACTTACATATTTTTAGTTTCCAAATGAACATTTCGCACGCACATGCACACACATATACACACACACACGCCTATATACATGGAAAGAAAAAGTGAGAGAGACATCAGCAGGTTTTAATGACCTCAGTTATCTGTTTTCAGCTGACTGTATTTTTTGAGAAAAAAGTTTTAGTGAATTAAAAAATAAAATCTATCATTTGGATTAAAATGAGAGATTATTCAAAACTGCTGGCACATAAAAACAAAAAATATATTCATCTCCATTTCAAGTATATAAAACTTGGAAAGGATTTTATTTTATAAACTGCCTTGATGTCTAAAACAACCACATATCTAAAAACAAGTTTGACAGAACCAGCTCTGACTCATGCTTTATATGATGGTTTATTTCTTGCGGCACTGGGGCTTGCTAGTCATTTGAGTCAGCATCTAACATTAATAAATAGGTATTCTCCTCTCCGCCTTTGTGGCTTTAATAAAATTAAGACAGGGGAAAAATAGGTGTCTCTTGGCCAGGAAGATTGATGACCAAGCCCTAGCCACAAAGGATTAGAAGTAGTGAAAGTACAGATCCTACTCACACTCTTTCTACCTTTAAAAAATATACAGAAACACCAACACCCTCCCTTACAAGTAGGGGGACATGCTCCGAATGTGACTACTCAGGTTTAAAAGCTCTACTTTAATTCACTTTGACCTAAGCCCAACTGATAGCTCATTAGCTGGGAAAATTCTCCTCACCAAGGAATTACATTGGTTCCACAATACATAAATAACTCTCACCATCATCCACATCAAACAGAAAGCTTTCCTCAAAAGTTTTCAAGAGCTGCAAACCCTCACTGAGGTCAAGAGACGACTACACCTGCAAATAGCTTTACTATTCAACCTCAAGTCTTTTTCACACACTTGAGAATGTGAAAGGTTGTGATAGCTAGTGTACAAATATAGGAAATTCAGACATGAGCTCTCAGTTCTAAAAATGGCTCTTTTTGGCAGAACGCTCAGAGAAAACGTCCAATGGAAATATAACAGCAATGTTATTATATCATGAAGCCTGATGTGTGAATGAAGTAGGCTGAATACTTATTTCAGAAAGGCAGTTCATTCTGCTTTAACACACCTTTGGTTTGGCCTTTGCAAGTCTCTTTAAATAGGTAGTTTTCTGGTAAGGAAACAGAATCTCTCTTTTTATTGCATAAGAAACCTGGGAGAGAAGAAGGAAGCCTTTGAAAATCAAGAATAATTTGTCCCTACTTTCCCCCATGCTGGGCAGTGTTCTTTCCATGTTTCCTAAAATGCACAATATCAAATATTTCAAAGAAAGACAGTAGGATAACTTCTGGCATTTTTTACTTATACTCATCATTATAATTACAGACAGCTCTGAGGCTGTGAAATATCTTCATTCATAATGAATTTGTCTTAGTAAAACTGCAAAATTATGGCAAAGCTATGACAATAATAGCAACTGACATAGTTGACTCCATCTTGCTTCTAACCTCCAAGCTGTTCTTGGTTATTTCTGGGCATAGGTCAAACTAACTGAGAGGAATATAGTTTGTAGTTTAACTTTAAAGCAAGGATGACCATAGCCCTTCCCACAACTAAACTGCCTTTGTAAAACTAATGAAAGGCCACTAGGTTAGGATTATGAATGAGGTATGAATTCTTTTAAGATACAGGCGTAATAAAATGATAAACTGCTATTGTTCCAGAGGTCACAAGATTGGAAACTTCCCCAATTACTTCTTTGTTTTGTTTTGTTTTGTTTTAGACAGAGTCTCGTTCTGTCACCCAGGCTGGAGTGCAGTGGTGTGATATCGGCTCACTGCAACCTCTGTCTCCCCAGTTCAAGTGATTCTTGTGCCTCAACCTCCCAAGTAGCTGGAATTACAGGCACACACCACCATGCCCAACTAATTTTTTTTTTTTTTTTTTTTTTTTGGTATTTTTAGTAGAGACAGGGTTTCACGCATTAGTCAGGCTGGTCTCAAACTCCTGACATCAGCGATCTGCCTGCCTCAGCCTCCCAAACTGCTGGGATTACAGGTGTAAGCCACCACACCTGGCCCCAATTACTTCTATAGATAGCACCACCATTGTGGAACCTAAGACTGATCTTTTGAGGTATTTTTCAGCCTGTGCATTCTGGCAACCTACTGACCCCACCCAAATTCATGACTCATGACTCAGCTGGTACTGTGGCCCCCACCAAGAGGTGGACTCAGCATATGAGGACCATTTTCCAACACCTATTGAAGTGGCATTGTTGTCTGGGGTAAAGACCCGATGTTTGTCATCTTGCACCAAGGAAATTCAGTATGCGGACACACACAAGAAGTGGGTTTAGGAACAAACATTTAATAGGCAAAAGAAAGAAAAAGGAGAACAGCTCTCTCTCCTGTGAGAGAGAAGAGCACCCAAATGGGGTTTCCAGCCCCCAGCAGAGTACACTGGATTTTATAGACAGGCTGGAGGTAGTAATGTCTGATTTACATAGGGCCCACAGATTAGGTGGACCAGGTGTGACAGTTACATAGCATGCGGGGAAGCTGGCCATCCCATCCTAATCTTATTATTCAAATGGGCTTTCCACTTGGCCAGTGCCATGTTCTCTCCTCCTTACCGTACATGTGGCTGGCAAAGAGAAGGGAAGATGGAGCTGCCATGTTGGACATGCCTATCCCCCAGGTACCCCCTTTCATATTGGCACAACTGCCAGCGTTCACCTAGCAAGTTTCTAGCTTGCCTTTCTATGTCTGCAGCTCGATTTTACAGGCTGCTCTTTGTTAGAAAAAAATGATTTGGGGCTACTTTTCATTAAAAGAAAAATGTTACCAAGAACTTCCCTACCCTCACTATCCACCTAAATAATTTCTTCTTTACTCCTATATCACTATGATTGTGTCTCCAAATAATCAGCAGCACCCATTCCTTAGTCCCCTGCCTACCAAAATATCTTTGAAAAACCCTAACCGCTGAGCCTTTAAGGAGAAGGATTTGAGTAATAACTCCACTTGCCATGTGGCTTAAATGGTGCTAGCTGAGTTGGGCAGCAGAGAGTGACTTATGTGACAACAGAATTAGCAGAAAAAAGGAAAATCCAGGTTACACAGAACTTTCTAACAGGTGTGTTCTCAATTGAGCATTCAAAAGGAAAATAAAGGCCCTGCAAGAGGCAGAGCAGTGTTATTAATCTCATGCTTCATTCCAAAAGGATGATGCTCACAGTGCTTTTTAAGCTTCTCAGAAATATCAAAGGCAATCCCCTCTTAGTTCTTAGAGTAAGTTTTCTTTTTTAAAACTTTTTGGGGAAAAGTATGTTTCTGAAGTTTACCTTAGGAATTACTGATGTACATTAATTACTATTTTGGAAACATTTTAATTGTATCCTTTTGTGCACCCCCTAGTTTCCCAATTGCTATATATGAATTTGCAGAAGTGATCATTTTACTATAAGGCCTATTTCATCAGAATGAATTTTTGAGGGGCATATAGATGTTCAATTAAGTAACAATAAAAATTGTCATTTTTAGTGTTAAGTATAGGATTACCAGTGTTAAATCAGAATTTTGAACTTACTAGACAGAAAAAGTAGAATATAACTTTCTTTGCTGATTATGGACACTAAGGCTTGAAACATTTTTAGGAGAATGACATGTTCATATGCTTAATCATGTTTATAGGAAATCAAAGTATAGGATTAGTGAAATTGCTCCCCACCCCAGAAAAAAAAAAAATTCCTATGGTCTGAAAAAGGACAGGAGATGAAGGTAAAATTAGAAAGATATAAGTTTTGAGTCTAATACAAATACATTCAGGGTTGGAACACAATTAGAAGCATACTGTGATAAAAACCATCTACCCAATATTCATTCTTTCTTCCCTAAGGAGCAGAAAGTTAATGTTATTTGAAATAATAATAAACCCAGCAAAAAGTCACTCCAATCTCCCTGTGACCAAGGGTTACATGTGACTAAGTATAAGCCAATGAGATCTAAGCAGAAGTATTGCTTATATCTTGATGCTTATGGCTCCTCAAACGAAGACAATTCATTCCAGCAGGAGCACACTCCTTTGGCCCTCCATTCAATCACTCAGTATTCCCTTCTGCTTCCTAGAATGTGGACTTGATGTCTGCAGCTCTACGGGGTAATCTTAGGATCAAGGGACATGCTGAATAGAGGAGGGTCTGACACTTTAAAGGAGTGTGACTCCTCAGTGACTGTAGACTCACCATACCAGCCCCGGATTACCTAAAAACAAACTTCATTACATACTAGAGGTAACACTTTCATCATGTTTAGGTCACCCTTCTAATGAGTTTTCTCTTGTATGCCACTGAATCTAGTCCTAACATACATGACACTAACAAATTTTAATTTTGTTGACTAGGTTCTCCCAGTACTCTTACTCCCTATGAGAATGCAAGCCAATTTTCACGTGAATAAGTGAAGAATAAAATAAGATTCATGTTACCAAAATGTACCATAGTAGCATTCTTTGTAGTGCATCATTTCAGAAAATGAGAAAGCATCATATTGTTTTACAGTAACAATTAATACAGAATGAGGCTCTGTGTAAAAATCTTGCATTCTTTGTGAACAGAATACTGTTATGAAATGAAGTAACTGGAATACTACAGGTTGGATTCTGGATTTTCCAAGAGTAGGTGGAGATCCTATCATCAGAGCTAAAAATAAGCGTTAATTCCAACAAATGTCATCTGTCAACATCAGAAGCAGCGAGCAGTTAACTTAAATAATTGTATTAACCTGTTTGTATCATCTAATAGTGATTTTTAATTGACATCTTTTAAAAAAAAATTTAAATTAAAGTTATCACTTCCTAAAAGGATACAGTAACAGCATCTCTACATATTTGGAGGCACTGTTCCACCAAGATATAACATGCTTCAGTGAAACGGAGCTCTATCCTTCACAAACTGAGAAATTCCATAATGACAGTTCAAACAACTATATTCAGGCCAATTTATGATGTCAATTCAAAAGTTTCACTAAGTAACTGTTGCTTTTATTTTTTAAAGACATAACCATTGAGTGAATGTTAGTTTCCATTATTTCTTTTCCCCAAAAGTTCTAATTCTAAAATACATGTGTTTGCTTTTGTTTTTACTGACTACTTTATGGAGTAACATGACATTTTTTAGATGGGAAACTTCTTACCTTTTAAGGAAAAAATGTTTTAATGCTTTAGGTTTGTGATTATTAGCAAATGAAATTTTAAAAGTCACTTTAATATCCAAAATATGAACTCTGATTTGCAATAAAAATCTTTTATATGTCAGCTAGAATGTTTCTAACTGCAAATCAAGAAAACTTAAAGTGTCTTCAGCAATAGGCTCACGTAACAAGAGTTCGAGGTACGGTGATTCCTGGTTAATCCATCAATAGGTCATCAAGGATTCAGTTCTTTTCATCTTTCCACATCCTGCCATTCTTGGTGCACAAACTTGGTCTTCAAATTAGCTCCTAAAAATGGCTACACGAATTCTAGCATCAAAGTCATGTCCAACAGATTGCGTCTTCCTGTATTACTTTCTTAGGAACAGGTAAAAACCTTTCCTGGAAACCCTCTGGTAACATTTAACTCCATGTTTCAGTGGCGAGAATTGAATCACAGGGGTTTGAAATAAAAGAGAAGGAAACGAATATTGTACAGGTTACCCACCTTGCTGAAATCTTTTTCAGATCTTCCTTTTCCCTCATCCCTTAGTAACAGTCTTCCACTGGTATCTTTTACACTTAGTTTTCATTAATGCATTTCATGTTTATTTTCTTCTATTATAATTTATTTGTCTAGAGATAACTTCTGCATTCTCTTGGCCTCAATATGTTTTGAAAGATACAGTCCTTCATTTCCATAGAAGTGGATTCTCAGAATTGTAGCTCATTCAGTCCCATTGCAACCATTTAATTTGATTTCAGTGGTTTATTGCTGAAACATTTGGGTGTGGGCAAGGTTGTCAGATAAAATACAGTATTCTTTGTTAAATTAAAATCTAAGATAAACAACAGTATTTTTACTATAGGTATCTCACAGATATTGCATAAGACATACTTAATACTAAAAACCTACTCATTGTTATATCTGAGATGCAAATTCAAATGAGAATGCTATAGTTTTATTTGCTAAATCCAGCAACTCTAGGTGTGGGGAAACTATCTTTCTCCAGGCAGAACATGCAGTTACATGAACTTATACCCTCTTCATCTCACTTTTCTCCTCTACACTTCTGTCTTCAGCTCTAGCAGTGGACATTCACCCGGCATGGCCAAGTAGCATATGCCATTTCCTTGACTCCAGTACTTGGTTAAAAGATGTTCAAATGGCCCAAATTATGCTAATGAAATTGTGAACTAGGACTTTTTAATTTGGAGCTACTAGGAAAGAAAAGTTCTCATCACTAAGCTGAAAACTGGCGGAATATAACAATGTAGGTGTTTACGGCTAGCATGAGAATAGTTGTTGGTCTAAGTTTAATGCTAGAAGAGGAAAGTGGAGACTACTAATAGTGAATAGACTGTACTCCAATGATGAGTATGAGCCTGGGAATTCACCCATTAATTTTTGAAAACTTGGTTTTTTTCAGTTTCACAAACCAATAAACTACCACCACCTCATTTTCTTATTTTACTCCTTTTTTTTTTTCCCTTTTGCTTAAGACAGTTTGATGTAAGTTTCTGACAGGTGAAACTAAGAGCAGCCTGATAAACAAGCCCATTTATATCCTTTCTCTGCTACAGTCTTTGATAGTCCTCATTTTCCTTCTCATTCTTCTTCAGTAGTCAACTATTCTTAGGTCCCACAGTGTTCTGAAAAAGACTACATATTCTGTTTTATTTCCCAATTTGTTTATTTTATTCTCTCGGTTCTATTTTAAATGAATAATGTTGTTACTAGAGATTTCTTAATTTCTTTTATTCTTATTCAGCTAAATCATAACTAATTTTGGGAGACAGCAGTTTTTAATTTTCACATTTTACTGCTCTAAACATCTAATAGCATTTTCATTAACATTTCTCTTCCCCTTGACTAAATTATATACTTTCTTATTTATGGCTTTTGTAGTTCAGCTCTGCTAAATCAAGGAGGTGATAGAAGAGTAGAGGAAGAGGTCACCACACCCAATTACTAGATTACATTCTAGTAATCTTAGACTGCTAGAAATTAAGGTTTTCTAAATAAGCTCAACTGCGTAGAAGAGAGGTGAGATTCCTTTTCACAGCTGCTAATTTCAAAGCTCATGTTACTTCCATCACTTGCCACCTAAATGCAACTTTATTAAGGATGGAAAACCTCTTCACCTCAAACTTCTCCAGGAACTCGATATTCGCATTCTATATCACTCCAATATAGAATGATTAATAAAAATGTAAACAAGTCATTATAGCCAAACTATTAATAATTGCCATTTATTCTGTCAGATAAATATTTAAAGGCCCTGGACGCTACTTTATGTTGTACTGCTCTAAGCACTGCGAATCCAGCAATGGACGAGATAAACATGTAGATTATCCTCATAGAACTTACATCCCAGTGATAAGAACTATCAAACAGGGTAAGAAGACTAAAACAGGAGGAAAGGAGCAAGAGGGACAAGGTGAGGCAAAATTTTAGATAAGGTTCTCAAAAGAAGGCAGCAAATGGGCGGAGATCTTGCAAAGTGATGGAGTAAGCCACACAAATATCAGTTATAATTGACTGAGATATATGTAAACGTTTTATGAGCATATTCATATTGATGTTACAGATTTTTAATAAAGAGATTGTATGATATAATACAAAGAAAATCAGAATAGGCTCAGGAATGCAGCAAGCTGACTTTCTAAAATGGCCCCACTAAGATGCCCTGCCCTAGTCCCGAGAACCTGTGCCTTTGATGAGGTATCATTCCTACGATTATGTTATGTTATATGGTACAATTGACTATAAGATAGAAACCATATCCAAGTGGGCCTGATCTAACCTCATGAGACATTAAAAGCAGAGATATTTCCCTGGCTGGTGGCAGAAGGGAAAGTCAGAAATAATGAAGCAGGAGGATGATTTGATGAACCGTTGCTGGCTCTGGAGATGGAGGGATTCTGTTTCTGGACAAGAGAGAGGTATCTAGTTGCTGACAGTGAACCACAACCAACGGCCAGCAAGGAAATGAGGATCTCAGCTTGCAAAAACAAGGACTTGAATTCTGCCAACAACCTGAATGAGCCTGGAAATGGACTACTTCCCAGATCCTTCAGATAGGACTTCAATCTGGCCCACACCTTGATTTTGGCCTTGTGATAAGTTAAGCATAGAACCAGTCCAGCCACCTTAGACTTCTGACCTATAGAACTGTGAGCTAATAAATAGGCATTGTTTTTAGCTACTAAATTAAGGGTGATTTATTGCACAGTAAGGGAACAGAAAATGATAAAAGGCGAACTGAGTTCTAGTTCCAGCTCTACGATGATGCAGCTCGATGATTTTGAGAAAGATGCTAAACTTATCTGAGCTTCAATTTCCTGAAATAAATAAGCTGTGCTAGCTGATCACTAACATGTTCTTTCTGGCTGAATTTCCATAATTAATAATTAGGCCATAATTTCACTAAATTATTAAAGATGGTTATTATTGCTCTGGCTGTTTTGATCATACATGATTGATCATACTTATAATTTATTTGATGCTAAATCCTTCATCAAGGATATAACCATCATTAAAACTTTTTTACATGAAAAAAGTGCTACACTAAAAGAATCTATATTATGATATAAAATACTTCATAAGGATATAAAAGTCTAGTAACTTATCACAATAAGAGATAATCTTCCCATTC
Source organism: Macaca fascicularis (assembly GCF_037993035.2). NCBI lineage: Eukaryota > Metazoa > Chordata > Mammalia > Primates > Cercopithecidae > Macaca > Macaca fascicularis. The sequence continues at coordinate 61,611,708 of NC_088379.1, read as the reverse complement.
TCCCACTTAAAGAGCACAGTGTCCATAAAGTCTGGAGACATTGGCAATTATATACAATTTTCCAAGAACACCTTAAATCTCTTCTCTAAAAAAATAATATGTTACCTATTTTTTTTTTCAGATTTTATAAACAAACTCACTTGTCTAAAAGGTAACACTTAGACATTTTTAAGCATTATGTAACCACAGTACAGATCAGAATTTTATCCTGATTAAAAATTTACTTCATATCTCTTTGTTATGATGCAATACAATTTTATTAACATATGTATGCTACTTGCAATAAAATTTTACTAAAGCAGAGTTCCAAACATATGGAATTAAAATGTATGTTATTATCACATCAAATTATTGGAGAAGCAGTCATTCTACATTTTTAAAAGTCTAAAGTGTTTTTGCTTATTTGAATAATACTGATCAGTTTTAACTCACATTCGGATTGGTCAGTTTTTATATCATACACAGTTAATGTTTTTAAGCCACAGTAATTATTGCAGATTGAAGCTAGATCTATGACAGAACATTTGCTATCTAATATTATTAATGGAATACTATAATTCCTAGTCCACAAATAATATTATTCAAGTTAAATTTAATAACAAACCTTTTTTGCATTCAAATAAAATTGTTGAGCCATTCCTAAAGTGATTTCCACTAAAGACACTTATTTGCCAATATAAAATTTTTCTTAGTCTAAGGAATAAAATATGCCAGAAGACAGAAACATTGTTACCACATTTTACTACATAAATGTGTACCTATAATGTAGTCTCTGAAATCGTATTGACCATATGGATGGAAAATAATGGGCATTTTTATATCTTCCATGTTTTCTAAGATGTATAAACTATAGATTTGATGATTGCTTTAATATTTGTGTTTGCTAATTCTAACATTTTTTGTCAGTTCTGTGTCGGTTTAGACAGATTTATTTTTCTCATTACTATTGGTTGCATTTTCTTGTTTCTCTGCATAGTTAGTAAGTTTAGATGGGAGGTCTGACATTGTGAATTTTACCCTTTTGGCTGCTGGATATAGTTGTATTCCTATAAATATTCTTGAGCTCTGTTCTTGGATGCAGTTAAGTTACTTGATAAGTTTGTTCCTTTCAGGTCTTGCCTGTAAGATTTATTAGGTGGGGTCAGAGCAGTGCCCATCTACAGCTAATGACTGACTACCACTGAGGCCAGACCCCTCTGTCTACTCTCCACTGTGATGTGAATCATGAGACACTGCAGTCTGGTTTGTGGAAACACACTATTCCCAGCCCCATATAAGCACCAGGCACTGTTACCTCTGATTTTTTCTTAGTTGGCTCTTTTTCAAGCTTCGTGGAGTTTCCTCACAAATATATGTGATGATCTGAACTCAGCTGAATACGGGAGGGGGACCTCTGCAGATCTTTAGAGTTGTCTCTGTATGGCTCTTCTCCCATTCTCAGTCCTGTGAACTCTGGCCACCTTCATCCCTACAGGCTCTCAGCTCTGGCTTCTCAACTCGGGGAATTTGTCAGGCTCCACCTGGGTTCCCCTTCCCTGGGATTCATCTGGAAACCCTCAAGACAATAAGCTGCGGCAATCCTGAGGCTCACCTCATATGTTTCTCATCTCTCAGGATCACTGTCATTCACTGCCTGATAGCCAATGTCTTGCAGACTGTTGTTTCAGACATTTTGTCCATTTCCGGTTGTTTAAAGCAAGAGAATAAATGCAGTCTCTGTTATTCTATCTTGATCAGGAGCAGCAGTTCACTAAATTTGGTTTTGCTGAGAACATATGGTAGCTTAGAAGCTTGGATTTACAGGGTAACATGCCTTAAAAATTTCAACAGCCATTTAGCTTTCCCTAAATGATTTTCTATACACATTTACTTGGACTTGAAGTTAGGCAGTAGTGAAATGTACAGTGAGAACCCTGAAAATGTCCCTTTAATTAAAAATGTACTTTTATGACACATTAAATCTCCTTTAGTATGTCCTTGCAACACACAGTATCGTATGGAAGAAAGTGCAATTAAAGTTGAGTAGCATTTAGGAAATTTCCAAAAAATAAATTACCTTTCTCATAAAAGAATGTGAACTTCTTTGTTCATTAAAAGCTATATGAGCCAAAAGGTACTGTAAATGTGTTTACGGGAAGAAACCGTCTTCCAAGAGTAGCAAAGAAAAAAAAAGTGCTTGTTAACTAAGCACAAACATGGAGGGAGTTCAAAAAACTAAAACCTTAGCAAACATGGATATCACCTTACAGTCCAAAGAACACGATGTTTGAAATATTCACTGAATATGTTTTGCTCTGTTTTTCAGAAAATTACAAGCTAGGGTTTTAAAAATCATGTTTAGATGACAGAAAATAGGGGTGAACTTCAGAAAGCCATGTTACAGAGGTAAAGGCAAGAAATAAATTTTATAAATTAGGGTTCGTTGTTGGCCATTTCTCAAAATCAGCAAGGGTAACAACAAGCAGTATGAAACAGATCACTCAAAACAAAAACAAAAACAAAAACATCTTGTGATAAGTTAAGGAAAGTGGCACAATGGTGATTCATGGTATAGTAGGTTCTGTTATATCTCATTTCATCTGGCTAGATTTTAAAGATTCTTTATGTGTTTTTAGTCCAAGAAACCTAAACATTTATATATCCGATTCAAACTGAGGAATGACATATTTGAAAGGTTATCCCAGATGTAGTGAAAACACTTTACGACTGACTGCCATCAAAATCAATGCATACAGATATTTTCTTCAAATATCAAAAGGGAAATCCAGTCTACAGGTAACAAGTCTATTTCTAAGAAAGAATGTGATTCCACATCTCAATTCATTCAGTAGTTTTAAAGATCTAACAAACTGGTAATACAAGGAAAATCTTCACATATAAAGATGTTAGAATTACTAGAAAAGGTTTATTACCTCCTTCCTGGAAGGACGTCCCCTCACCTTTCTTTCCTCCCTCTCTCCTTCCATCCATCTATTTCAAAACATTTCTTGAACACCTTTTCAGCACAGAACCTAATCTGGCTTCTACAAAAAAATGTGAATAAGCTGAAATCCGGTCATCAAGTAGGTCACAGCTTAATAAGAAAAAAGGATATGTAAACAGATATTTTCATGCAAGATACTTGTGTAACTGAGGAAGAATCAGTTTACTCTACCTGGAAGAACCTGAGAATGTGTCAACAGAGGAAGTGACATCTGAACTGGATTTTAAAAGATGCACAGATATTAGACATGGAGAAATAGGGTGGGCCCTTCCAGACAACGGGCATAATGCATGCAGAAAGACTGAAAAGTACTGGTATGTTGGGGGAAAAGAACTTCAAAGAGGATGGAGCAAAACTAAGTGAATATTTACGTTGGGAAACGTGGTTACTAAGAGGTTGAGGCAAGATCATGAAGAATCTTAAATATTTTATAAACAGGTTTCAGGCGAGATTTCCTGGGGCGATTCTGTACCTCATGCTTATTATCCTGGCATCAATATTAGGAATGTTTTTGTTCATTCTCACATGTGTCCTAGTTTGAACAATAAATTAAGTGGTCATTCTATTTATGGGCCTTTCAGTCTCAAAATGTGATTTCTAGAAGGCAGAGCTGAATCCACATAATTTCTTTTTGTGTACTTGTATTCAATGATAAGAAATACATTGTAGCAATAGGGCTTCCATGTCCTTGTTACAATGATGATCTCAGCTTCAGAAGCTGAAATGGTGAATATGGTTACTTGGGAGTCATCATTCACTCCAACCTCCTTGTGGGGTACACTCCTGCAGAAGTTGGAACTATAGTTCCCAATGTACTTGTAGTTAGAACTCCATATGAGACTCTGGTTAAACCAACTGGATGAACTCATATGAGATCTGGAACTCAGAATGGCAAATGTGGTTATGGAGACATTGTAAAAACAGTGGCTTTCTGTAGCAGGGTCCTACATCTAGTTGCTAGTTGTGTAGATGCTGAAAGGAAGGTGCAGTTGCAGTCGTAGCTGTTTGTTATCCTTGGATAACATCAGCGGTGGCAAGTTGGAGTCAGTAGGTCCAGCAGCAGCTATCTCAACCTCCCATTTCCGGATTTTAGCAGAAATAGCAGCTACCAGGGTGGGCCATCTTCTGTATCATTCTGGGAACTAGTCCTGAACCCCAAGCCTAGAGGCTGTGTTTTCAATCCTTACGAAGATTTAATGTACACTTAATTCTTTTTATTGAATTCTTTTATGCTTAAAATGGCTAGGGTGGTTTCAATTTCCTAAAACCGAGCCTTGACATGTATATGGTAAGTTATTTAACAAAACTGGGCCTCAAATTCACATCCATATAACAAGAAAGTTGGGCTATCTAATGACCTGCAGGATCTCTCCTACTTCTAGAATTCCATGTTGTGATTCTTTACTGTTGTGGAAATTGCCTAATACCCTCATTTTTTTTCTCCTACGTCCCTCAGGAACTGCTTCCAATCTGGCCTCTAGCTTACTGTTCCATGTAACTGTTTCACAAAATCACCTATTTATATACTTTTAGTATTCAGAAAGTGTACCAGAGGCATAGGATGTGGACGAGACAGGGATAAGAGTTCACTGATTCACTGGACAAACATTTATTGAGCACCTACTATGTATCAGGTGCTTCCAAGTAACATATTAACTATTTGCCTTAGTCCAAGTGTTTCTTTAGATAAAACATTCATAGAAGCACATTTATTTTCATCTGGTTTCCAGTTCAATAAGAAGTGTCACCCCCCCAACCTGTTGATATCCCTCTCAAGCCCTCTCCATTCTAAGCTTCAGTCAGTATAGCTGCTCCTTACAGATATTGACTTGAGTCAAATCAAGATTTTTTTCCCTTCTTTCTAGACCACTCTCTCCATTTTTAATCCTTTTCCTTTCTTCAACAGAGTGAATTATCACACATTCTCTTTACTGATTCAGTTTTTAACCCTACTTTTCATTCCTCTCCACTCTGAGTTTTCCAGATGTCTCTTTAGGTGGTCCTTTGAAAGATCCTGTTCTCACCACTGGCTGAGCATCATTTTAAGACCCTTTGCTTTTTACAAATAGTCCCTTGGGCAAATCATTCAATAACAGAGTTTTAATGCATTCTTGATCCTAAATTACACATCCTGAGTTACAGGACATTTCAACATTGACATTCCAGTGTCTTCTCATTGTTATTCTCAAGTCATTAGCTTATTGCAACATAATATATCCTTCAACAGTCTTCTTGTATAACATTTCCAGGCAATCAAAACTCTAAAGTCGTTTTTACCTTGCTTGTCTCATCAGGTCATTGCCAACTTCTGATAATTCTTGATACACAACAATCTTATATTTGCCATGCTATCTGCATTTCTATATCCAGTCTCATATTTCAGGTTCCAGACATTGGACTGTGCCTTCTCCTTCCTCATATTCTGTCTTCTACACCTATCTTATGTTCTGCCACTTAAATTATCTTCTTTAAATTTTACTCCAAGAGCTTTTGGTTTTGCAAATTTCCTTCCTTTTTACATTAAATTTCAACCTTTTGGCATTGGTCAAACATTTAACTAACTAAGCTATATATCTCTTATTGTATCCTAGTTTTATTTTTTTCTCTAGAGTAGTTTAATCTAGTTATTTTTCATTACAGTCTACTCATTTTTTTTGTTGCAATTTTACCTATTTCATCAGCCTAAAAAGTTGTTCACCTGAACAATAACTAAAAAAAAAAATATTTTAAGGAACTGTTCAGATTCTTCCCTGCACCAAGGGACCAGCTTACATCACTTTCTCTAAATATAATTAATATATTCAGCAGTTCAAAGTATTTTCTATGAGTCTATTAAGCCAAAACCTCAAAAAAAAATGTGGAGGTGAAGCGTGCTCAAAAATAAATTCATGTACTACATTTTTCCTCTTGTTCAATAGACATCAGGGTAAATTCTTGATTGAGCAAAGAAAAGTTGCAATATAAATCACCACAGCATGTAACTTGTTATCACAATGCTATGGTCTGAATAGTGGTGTCCCCTCCAAAACTCATATTGAAACTTAATACTCATTGTGATGGTATTAAGAGGTGATTAAGTCTTAATGGATTAGGGTTCCTACAGAAAGGACTTGCAGAAGTTGGTTTGCCCTCTGCCATGTGACATCACAGTATTCATCCCCTCTTAGGCTTCTTCCCTCCCTCATGTGAGGATGCAGCAACAAGGCACCGTCTCGGAAGCTGAAAGGGGCCTTCAGCAGACAGCAGTGTTGGTTGCTTGGTCTTATACTTTTCCCAGCCACCAGAACTGTGAGAAATAAATTTCTCTTCCTTATAAATTACTCCATCTGTCTTATTTTGTTATAATAGCACAAATGATTAAAGATAAACAACAAGGCTGAAAGCTAGGTATGCTCTCCATGATATTCATTATAGTACAGCTATACTCATAATAGGCTTATGATTTGTGGAAATTAGTATGTCTTCAACCTATCTACCATGGACACTCCATGATACTGCAGACAGAGGGACATATATAAATGCTTTTGACTGCAAAATACTTCTGTGATTAGAAAACTCTGGTAATTAACTATTGAGTCCATTAAAACAAAAAGGGAAAACATGTTAAAAAGTTGCTGAATGAACTGGAAACACAGCAAGCGATCAATAAATATCTGTTAAACAAATAAATGAGTGAACAAATCAGCAGATAAATGGTTTAGATTTAGAGAAAATAAATTTATAAATGAATCATAATGTGTCAATATGCAAAATGTGGAAGAATGAAAAAAGAAAACATAATTAGCTGTTGCTAAAGTTTCTAACAGTATTGGAAGTGATAATTAAAAAAAAACTGGAGGTAATTCACACATCTAAGAGTAGGAGTATAGTTGAATAAACTATACCTTATCATAATATACACCGAGGCACACACTGTTATATGATATTATATTCTGTCTCATTTACATAAATATTAACACCAGTAATTTTTCATTATGTATGGATTCTGTGTTTGTGAATTCACCTAGGTGCTATAATGTTTTTGTAACCCCTATATCAATACTCATTGTGCTTTCACAGTCTTCCATAGACACGTACAAAGTGGAAAAACAAAACAAAACTCAACAAGGCAATAAAATAAAATAAATATGAACTCTGATTTGTATGGAAGAAATAAATGTTACTATTTCCAGATAATTGTTAGGATAGAAATTCTACAACAATCTACAGATTAATTCCTATAATTAATAAATGAATTAAGCAAGTCACTGAATACAAAGCCAATACACAAAATTTTTTATATTACCATCAAAACATCATTTAAAAGACTGTAAAAATAGTTTCTAATGTCTATAAATTTACAAATATATGCTAGACGTCTACACTGACAACTATAAATATTACTTAAAGCCAAACATTACTGAGCTACTGAGCTGGAGAAAATATTTGTAATGCACATTAGAGAAAATATTAATATCTAAAATATATAAAGTACTCCTACCAAATGATACGAACAAGACAGACATCTCAATTTTTAAAAATGTTCTTAGATATGTACTTAACAAAAATAACATTCTAATAGTCAATAGGTATATACAAAGGTTCTCAACATTGTTAAACATCAGAGAAAAAAATGAAAGCCAGATTAAACATACCCACTACAAGGGCTGGAAGAAAATATCAAGCATTGAATGATATTTGGATCACCTGAAATTTTCATACACTGCAGGTGGTGGTGTGTATGGAGATGCTCCTTTTTAAAACCATTTGGCATATTGGCAATGAAAGTTGAATATGTGAATACCCTGTGACAAAACAATTCTACTCCTATGCAAAAACGAAGAGAAATGAATGCTTATGTACACCCACCATAATACATGTACAAAAATATTTGTAACTATAATAGCAGAAGCTGAAAAATATATTATAGTAAATTACTTATTACAATAAGTTACATTATAGTAATTTTAGGCAACTGACTAGCACAAAGAAACAAAAAAAGAACAAATTACTACTACTTGCAACAACACGGGAAGGCCTCATAGATACAATGTTAAGTAAGAGCAGCCAGATAAAACTGAGTAAATGCTCTATGATTCAATTTCCATTACTTACATATACATATGTGTGTATGTGTGTGCATACATAAATATAAATACATTTCATGAAAAGGCCAAACAACACTATGTTGATAGAACTCAGAATAGTAATTACCTTTCGTAGGATAGATGGTACAGTGTCTGCTTTGTGGATGCTGGAAAAATTTAAGTCAATATGCATGATGGTTACATCTATAAATTTTCAGTGAGTGAAAAACTTATGATCTGTGAAATTTTACTGTAGGAATACTACAGATCAAGAAAAAGTTACCAAAATAACACAAAAAAGATTTAAATATGAATCTATTCTATCATATGCCAATGACTTCGATACATGAGAACAGAAACATGACTTTGTTGAACATCTAAAACAATTCCAGAAAGACATTACGTAGCAATCTAAATTAATGAGAAATGATTTATGCAAGGATGGCTAACAGCCTCCCACAAAGACTGCCTTCTCATCTCCCAAAAAAGTGATTTGATAATAAAAGCATTGTAAATCAATCCACAAAATTTACTTCCTAAGGGGTGGAATGCCTGGCTAATGCAAGCCTCACTGGAGTACATAGGATATGTGCCAGCTTTTTGCCAAAGATGCCTATGAGATCATTCTTTGAAAGGCCTCCCCTCCACACTCTTGACATGATATAAACTATTTTTATATTTATGTATACTGGACACTGCTTTAGTGTACTTTATAGATCTTTAAATAAAACCAGCTGTCATTCCAGCTATCCTTAAGAAAAAAAAAAAAAACACTTTGCCTACTACACTTTTGTGCATATAAGAATCACCTAATTCTTAGGGTCTGCACCAAAACTTTTTACTACACTGAGCCTGAAGACTGTATTTCAAGAAGCATTCCTAGAGGTCCCGAAACAGCTAGTTTGGGTTGTGCATTTATAATATATTGCTCTTTACTGTCGTATGAACTATTCATTTTTCGTTGATCTGCTTGTTTTAAAAATATGATGGCTTTACTCTGTGTGATCTGAATTACCTTGGATGATAGAATCAAATATTATAAACAATAAACTATATATATTCTTATCCTTCAAAAACATTATAAATCTTTTATCTGCCATTTAGATTTCATTTCTCTTAGTCCTTGCAATGTAGCAACATTATGTAACCATTACATAATCAAAGAAGGAAAGTAGCTAAAGCAATGACTTTTCATATTTGTTAAGAATTATCGTGTATGTAAAATGATTCTTCACCAGGTAAACTTTTAATTTAACAGAGCTACCTCAGACTTGGATAGGAGACATCTAAGACTCTTATAATATAAACTCAGGGTCAGTTGAATTCACAATTTTAAAGACTAATGTGCATTACTAAAGCATAGGCGAAAGATTATAAAGTGATAAACTTACCTAGGCTGAGTGAAAGGCAGAGAGGTATGAGGTCTTCCAAAAGAAACAAACACAAAGACAGAGAAAAGAAAACAGAAACAAAACAAAGAAAATCCTGAGAAAAAGCTGAAGAGACTAGAAAGAAATAAATAATCTGCAATTTAAAACTAGATAGTGACTAGATAAAACTCAGAACATTCAGATTGTTTTAAGTGAGAGAACAAGATCTTCTAAGAATCCGTGGCATAAAATACAAGATGTAACATTCAACAAAATTAATTTTACAATTAGACAAGTAACTTCCTAAATAAGCAACTAAACAAACTATTGACCATAACATGAGTCTTGCAAAATGTCCTTGATTTGCTTGCTTCTGCATTTCTATAAAATGGAGACACCACCCATGAGACTTATCCTGGACCTCAAGGTATTATTATACTAATAATGAAACTAAAGGTAGTAAATTATTCTTGAGCTCCTCAAGATATAGTGTACAGTAATTCAGACTATGGTGCTTTTAATTTTTATTAATTAATGAAAGTATATGAGTTAACATTTTAATAACATTTAGAACCACGGGCATGTAAAATTAAGGAAATTCTTATAGTGAAAATGCAGTATGGGGAAAAGGCCATGAAATAGATATAGCTAAATATTTCAGCGAAAGAACACAATTACATTTTTCCCCCAGACTCTGGACTCCATTTGAATATGAAGGTGCTAGAAACCCTAACACCTTGTTTGGTTTAATAACATTTTTGAGGATATTATGGTAATGCTAAAGAAATGCATCCATCTATCAAGTACGTAAAATGTTAATTGAATGAATACACACAGATTATTAGTAATTACATCAATCTGAATACTTATTACCATTTAATGTATTAAACTCATCACTGAGTTAACAGCATGGTTTTAAATAAACTAATATTCTATTTTTAAGAAATTGGCAAAATTAATAAATTATACTCTAACATTAAGTATTATCAGCATTAGAATTAATTTGTATATAAGTAATGTACACTTTTCATTATAAAACATTAGGGATAATTATTCAAATAAGAGGAAGGCAGAAGAGTGCAGAATACCATTATCCAGCTCCCCATGCGGCAAAGGCAATTGTGGTTTGCTGATCTTACCAGGTTGCTGATGTTAGATGATGATAGTTCTTATTTTGCCAATTATTTTTTCACTGGGATAAGGCCATATAGTTGTGTAATCACTCAGACTGCTTTGATACCATTAACTTGTCTTTACCCACAAATAGTCCAACTGTGTGCAACAATCTAGAACAAAGTCTTTTACACCACAGTAGGTTTTTCCTTGGATTTCCTAGCCCTGGACTGTGACCTGACAGGGGCAGTGCAGTCATGATGAAGCTTATATCGAACAAATTCACAGCCTATTGAAAAGGACACAAATTCTTGACCTCAATGCCTATGGTCTCATAATATTCTACAATAATTAACCAAAGGTCCAAAAAAATTTCTTTTTAGTGAGTTTTGTTCTCCTAATTTTCTGACTGCTGCTTGACAGAGCAAAATAGTAAGTATAAGTAAACTTTTATTTGTTTTCATTTTCTTCATTTTAGTAAAGACACTTTTCACAAGAGACTAAGTAATAAATGGTTTTTGTTGAAATTTACAATTTTACATAAATGAACATATATTACCAAAGAGAAGACTGCCAGTGATTTCTGTGTTATGGAAACACATGCACATATACAACCCAAATACGAAAAAGCACTGCAACATATTTTGCTTATTGGCATTGACTTTCATACCTAAGGTATTTTCTTTTGTTGTTTTAAATATTAATATTTAATACAATGCTTTCCATTTAAACTATTCTTTCAAAATATATCTTAAATATTTATGCTAATAAACATCTCTATTTTCTCTCGGTACAAAACATTCACGTTCTATATTTGCTGCAACAAAATATTTTTTAATTCCTCCCTATTTTTCTTTATTTAATATATGTGATTTATTCCAGATTAAAATTTTGAGATGTGCATGTTGAATATTTGTATATGCTACAAGTAACCAGTGGTTCTGAAACTGCTCTACAGTGCTCTTGGCATTCTCAGGAACTCTTTTAGGGTTATTGGGATGAGCAGAATCTGGCTGTCTTCAACCACAGCAAGCCTCTTGTAAGATGTTTTATGTGTTTATGTTTCCAGGTAAGCTATTAAACAAACAATGGAAATTATATATTTTTTTAACCTTCCATTCCCCTTATTGTTCCATTTCCCAAGCTGGTGCTTCATCTGTCACAATGAAAATTATATTATCTCACAAAGTGTTATGTGAAATAAATGAGATAATGTATTACAAATTATTTTTATATAACAGGTAATAACATAAACACACATACTCATAATATGTTTTACAAAACATGGAAGAAGATAAGCATAAGTGTCTTATTGACAGATGGTTATAACGGCAATAATATCAAATTCTTAAACAAGAAAGACAGGTGTTTGGTTTATCAGTGAGAGATCTAGGGTCTTCTGGCAACAAGATCTTTACAGTAAATATTTATTTTCTATAGGGCTTAAGAAGATTTTACTTCTGTTTCTGTATTTATGGAGATTCGTAAAGTAGCACTATCACACTAAAATTCCAATGAATAGTTTGGGTCTTGATACATCCACATATCCCTGTTCTTTCCTTCATGAGCATGCTCCTTTGGGCCACCATTCCAATCCTGCAAATTTAATCTTGGGACCCATGATCACTGCACAAAACACAATGCCCTTTCCTTCTGTATTTCTATCCCAGTCAGTTCATCCCTGGTCAGGTGTTAGTCCCATATGACTCTAACAATCACCTCATGCTTGGTATAATTTATCATGGGAAGCTGTAAAACCTCCTACAATTAAGTCTACATAAATTACAATTATTAGCAAAATTTTAAAATTTATCACATTAATTTTAAAATTTCTCCTGAGCTTCAGACTCATATTTCCAGTATTCTGTTAGAAATTCTGCATGCATATGTAACTGGAATTGCAATTGCAGAATGTCCAAAATTATATAAGCTATCTCCTCTCTTCCCTACTATTCTTTTTCTAATTTGGAAGTCTCAAGTGTTATTATCATAATCCTGTCAGTTACCCAGGTCCCTGATTTCTTGATCATTGAATCATATTTTAAAATTATCAATGTATCTGGACAGAGTTTGTCCTTCCACTAGATTGTAAGCTCCTTGCAGGGAGGGTAGGTGCCTTATTTAAGTCTCTATTCCACATTATGACAAATATAATATTTAAATAGAAGGAACACAGTACTTCCAGAAGCAATGAGAAATCAACTGGTCATAAGAGCCTTTGCTTTACACAGCTCTTAAAGCAAAATCAGGGAATTCTAAATGTGTGGTAGACAGTCTTCCTAAGGACTCTGCTAGCTGACTAGTCATTTGTTTCCTCTGTTCAAACAAAGGGACTATATTAAGTTTTATAATATAGTATTATGGAAAATTTAAACTCTTCATTTAGATACTATGAAAGAATACAATGTCAAAGTAGCCCTTATTATCAGTAGTGACATTGCCATTTTCTTTCTGGAATATCATTTCAAAATGACTGTTACTGAAAATTTTCTTTGTAGAATATCATTTATATACTTTAGGAATTATAATGAATTTCTGATTTCACACCTTAATTATAAAAATTTCTAGTGATGACTGACACTTCAGTTCTTTCTAACATTTCTTTCCTAAGATAACAAAGAAAGATATTTTGGAAAATCTTAATCATGATCACTGCCTGAAAAAAAAAAAATGTATAGGGTTCACCTTTTACTTTTAACAACAGTTGTGAGAAAAGTCACACTGGGCCTAAAGTAGTAAATAGGTCATACATTTTTTAACTCAGAAAATTCAAATAACTTCCATATCCCAAGCCCAAATGGTTATAGATTGTACTGAAGAAGAGGGAGGAAAAAGATACTACACTAAAAATAAGATGAAACTACACACTTTAAATTTTTTAAAAAGTACTGTGCCAGCCTCAAAAATATCAGGTATATGAATGACAGTTAACCGCCATAAACCCAGGATCTATAGTATCCAAAAATGCAGCATGCTGATGTATATAATTTGAGGCAAGGACATGCAAGTTATTCTCATGAATGATAATGGGAATACAAAAAGAATAGTATAAAATTGCCTCAAAAGCAAGAAAATAGAGTAAGAAAGTCAAGTATGGTCTCAGATTATTTTACATAAAGAAGAGATGGCAAAAACATATATACCTCTGATGATCCTCTACAAGGAGATAGTATGGAAACATAACACTTGGTAAAATTCATTGGAAAATTTAAGAAATAAGAAGGATGAATTTGAAATGGATGAAATATTTGAAATATAAAGCGTATAAAGAAAATGAACAGATTTGTAGAATATATCAAAACTAATTTACATAGTTAGATATACCATATGCTGGATAGGAACACTCAATATTGTAAAATAAGAGATAAGAATAAAAAAGGCCATCCTCCCTGGATGAATATAGAAGTTAATGCAACGTCAATCAACATCCCAGTGAATTTCTTTTTTGTAATTTGGCAAAGTCATTTTAAAATTTATGTGTAAAAATAAATCTGTAAGAGCAATTATTTAGATTTTTTGTTTGCTTTGTTTTTAAAGATCAAAGAATAGTCTGGAAAGCCCACAGACAAATCTATGTAAAAGAATATGTTATGTAATAAACAGATAACTGTAAACAGTAGGGAAAGAATATACTTTTGATAAGCAATAGAAGCCTCATATCAAACATTCTAATAAAACACACCTATATAAAGACCTAAATATGAAAAGAAAAAAAATGAAGCCAGTATACAGCTAGAAGTGGAAAAATATTTAAAATCTTAAGGGTGGGAAAGGTCTTCCAAAGCACAGAAATGTAGCAAGAATTAATTCAGTGAAAATTTGCCAGATTAAGACGATGGTGATGGTGATGGTGATGATAATGATGATGATGATGAACAATGTAAAGAATAAAACAAATGTCTCAAAAGCTCTCCAATATATTACATGAAAATGATGGTTACATTTAATATTTTTTAAAAAACCATTATTTTGCATAAGTAGAATTAGTCCATCACAATAAAATATTTGCAAGGGCATGAAAAGTTGGGGAACGTAGGAGTCATCAAGTCCATAGTGATGAATGAAGAAGTATACAAACCAATAAACATGACAAATTCCAAATTCAAAACACAGAACCATGCATGACACACATGTACACACACACACAAACCACAAAGAGAGACAGAGAGAAAAAGACAATAGGACATACACTAAAAGAATTTTCTTTTTTTTTCTTTTTGTTTATTTTTCCAAAGCACTCAGCAAATAATGGTTGAAGAATTTCATACTTGCATGAGTCACAAAAATAAGGACAATACTATCTTCTATCATATATGATCAAAATTGTTTCAGCGACTAGTACCTGCCAAATAGGTTCTTATAAACGCAGCTGTGTGGCCATGAAGGAGGACAGGTTATCAGTTGGAGAAATGAGCAGACATTTCCAGCATGGATGGAAAATCACTCACATTGAATTTCACTTCCTGTGTTTCTGGTAAATATTTCACTCATTCTTGACAACCTTTTGCAGGAAATCTTTTGCACACTTCCACATCTTGATGCCTATTATGTTTTCTACAACTCTTCATACACATCTTCATTATAGGTAAAACTGAGCTGCAGTAGAGTATTATTTGTGATTAAGTTTTTTTGGCGATACTGGGAGATCCCTGAAGGCAAGGAATATGCATTATATATCAGGGCCACTGCATACAGTCTGGCAGGCTGTGCACTGCACAAGGGCATCATGTCTAAAAGATGTTGTACACATCGTGAATATCATAAATTGGTATACTTATAACATCAATTTTCTGATATATGATAGTAAAGTATCCTGAACATAGAGAATTCTTTATTTTCTAACATGGAAAATTCCTGGAACATGGAAGATACTAAAAAATATTCATATAAATAAACATGTCAAGAACTGAACCAGTATGTGATGCACAAAAATTAATGTATAGAATTTTGGTTTTATCTTTCAAGTTGATATGTGGGGAAAAATAAATTTAACATGGCAAATAATATAAATGAAAATGTAATAAAATTACGGATCTTTTAGTCACAAATATTCATGAATTTTATGGTTCAAAAACATGCAAAGTAAATTCTCTCTAAAAAGAAAATCTTAAGTTCTCTGATTACACGCCAGCACTCATGAATGCTCCCAGCATTGGACACTGGGTCTATGAACTTGCTGTCTCATATAGTGTTTATAAGCTTTAATGTCACAAAGCATGATTAGCACTTCTATTTAGCTTTAGGCAAATGATATTTTCACTTTCAGGTCTTCAAGGGCATAGTATTCAAGAACCTATAAATAGAATGAAAGGCATTGGCAAAAATAATAATAACCACAAAATAGCTTGCATTTCTTGGCTCTCTATTCTTCCATTTATCCAGTATGTACTCAGTACTTGCTTTGTATAAAATACTATGTTGAGAACTAGCATTCTTGAAGCAGATTCATATCACCAAACTTCTTCCTTCACAAGATGATGGTTTTTCATTATCTCGCTATTCATTATTGTATTAGGGTAGAAGACAATGTGAAATTTTCAAATATAATCCCAGGTTGCCAGAGGTTTAATACAGTTTAATCTAGTTTTCTTTTGGGCTCTGCTTAGAATAAAAGGGCGTAACCAGATTTATTATGTAAAAGTGATGAATGGAGATGTGATTATTTGTTTTCCCAAGCTCTGCTTTTTAGGGTTCCTTATAGTAAGCTCCCGTCGCATTTAACATATGCTGTAATTTAGAAAAATTATTATATGCCATATCTAAGGGGACTTCATTCTATTGCATAAAGCAAGGAAAGCCTATGCTATAATGGCTTGGTGGGGACATTAGTCCTCTTCAGGACATTAAACATTCAGAAAGAAACTAATGTGTCTAGCCAAAATTTTCTAGATAATTGCATCCTCATGAAGAAAGTTTTAAAGGGTATTTTAGTGTCCCAAGCTTTTTTTTTCTTTTTTTTTTCCAGTCAGATGACTCATAAAGTTAATTAACATCATAACTGAAAGCCTTAGGGGAATAAGGAATGTCTGAACAGAGTTTGTATCTGCTCTAAATAAGTGGTTCTTTTTTTCCTTTCTCTCTCTCTCTCTTTTCTTGTTCCTCCTCTTCTCTCTCTCTCTCTTTTCTCCTTTCTCTCCTTTATCCTTTCTTGCTCTCCTGTCATCTTTTTGATATTGATTTCTGTGAAATTAGAATTTACCTACTGCCTTCAAAAACATATTTAAAAATTATACTCTTTATTTATTTTTTTAAAATTTATTTATTGTTATTATACTTTAAGTTGTAGGGTACATGTGCATAACGTGCAGGTTTGTTACATATGTATACTTGTGCCATGCTGGTGTGCTGCACCCATCAACTCGTCATTTACATCAGGTATAACTCCCAGTGCAATCCCTCCCCCCTCCCCCCTCCCCATGATAGTGAAAAGGGCTGGTAGTTTGATTTTAAAAACACATTTTTCAGAAAATTCTGATATTTTCAGATTCTATTTAAGAAATTCCACATTGTACAGCTCAAGTAGTTAGCTTTAAGTTTCTGACACTTCTCTAAATTTGAAAAATTCTTTTTAGGCCACCAAAGCATTTTTCTATTACCCAGAGAGGCAATAAACTAATTTCCTATCTTTTAACTTAGAAACTGAATCTGGTTATCTAGCCCATAGCTTACTATCTATACTGCTTGGACATTTGCCATCTTTTTAGAGAGCTTCATTTCAATATTGAAAATACATATTATATTAATAGCAACAAGTTTTGTCAAACAAGTGCAGATATTTATTTATTGTGTATTATAAAAAGTACCATGTAAATACATATGCAACACGTACATACACATATACATACATATATTAAAAAGTACTTATTATTTCCCAGTGCTCAGAAGGAAGAAAGAAGACATTTGAAAATTTTGTAGCATGATGAATTTAAAATATACATTTTTAAAGACAACTAGTTGGGAGTCTAACATTACAATTATTTTTAAATGTCAGGGTGATTGCAACTCATATGTTTTTTAACTATTTCGATGTTATATGCATAATGTAATTTAAAAAACAGAAATATTATACACACTGTGATATATTTAGTAACATGAAAATATATTAAAACAAAAATATAGATGCTCGTAAATGTTTAGTGTTAAATGTCAAAATGTATGCTAAAACATGTTCTCATATTCATATATATTATGTAGTCATATTTACACGTATTATTAAGTAATGCAACTTCAAAACTTCTATTAAAACAAATTTACACCTTCACTTAAGCTTTAATAAATGACAAAATTGAGACTTACGGCTTTCTAAAATATTTTGAATTCAATATTATTCTCAAAGCCATTAGTTTTTGAAGTGTGGTTTCAATTCAGGCACAGAGGAAAGCTAAAACCATGGGCATGTCAGTGTTAGTGCAAAATCACTTATCTTTTGGAAATATATCTTAGAATAAAGGACTACTAGAGGTAAAACAATGAAGACTTGAGAGGACAAGGAGTACAGATCGAACATTTTAAAAAAAGAAGAAATTAGTAGTTCCAAGACCAAGTATATACTGATTGATAAGAGTCTAGATTCTATCTTAGTTACATGCCTTTCTATAGTCTAAACATGGCTTCCCAATTCTTCCAATGTTGGGATGATCTGAAACAAATATTTTGAAGAGTAGAGGTATGCTAATAAACTGACAAAACAAAATGAATATGATGGTTCTGACATGAAGCTGATTAGAGAGGTCCTGCCAAATGAAAGCAACTATAATTCTTAAAGGACCAGTGATTGATGTAAAAATGACTTCGGAACAAGCCTAGAAACCTATGTTTTAATTCTCACTTTCTACATTGTATATTATTATGAAAATTAGTCACAAATAATCTAGATAGGAGAACCTAACATTTACACAATTCTAAAGTGTACTATGTATTATATGAACTTTAGAACATCACTATGACAAAGGTATTATTTCCCCCTTTTTGCAGACTAAATAACTGAAGCTAAAACTTGATAGAACTTGTCTGTTTTCGCTACAGTATACTGACTCTGATAACTAGCATCGTTTTCATGAAAATAAAATTTATTGAATATATTCTGTGTTCTCACAAATGAACAGAACATAGTTGGTACAAAACACAGAGAATGCAAAGAATAGGATGAAAGACAGTTAAAAGTAGATCAGAACACTTATACACGTAATAGAAACACTATGCAATGTGTCTTTACTTCGTACATAATTAATCCTCATAAAAACCTTATGAAAAGAAATATCAATGTCCTATTTTTATAAATGAGGGTAAGAGAAATTAAACCCCTTACGCAATAACAACTTTTCAACTAGTAAGTAGTTAAACTGGAATTCAAGCCATCTATGTTCTTTTCCACTACTTTCCACTGCTTTGTCAAAACTTTATAGAAGACACTTGCTGCCAACTATGGTGGAAAAATTTGCAGCACAACAATGCTCCTCTGATAACAAGTATTAAAAAAAAAATATGACGGCGCAGTGGCTCATGCCTGTAATCCCAGCACCTTGAGAGGCCGAGGTGGGCGGATCACTTGAGGTCAGGAGTTTGAAACCAGCATGGCCAACATGATGAAAGCTCGCCTCTAGTAAAAATACAAAAATTAGCGAGGTGTGGTAGTGGGAGCCTGTAATCCCAGCTACTGGGGAGGCTGAGGCACGAGAATTACTTGATCCTGGTAGGCAGAGGTTGCAGTTAGCCAAGATCGTTCCATTGTACTCCAGCCTGGGCGATAGAGTGAGACTCAGTTTAAAAAATAAATAAATAAAAATGAAAAAAAAAAAAATAAACAGACAAAGCACACACACACACACACACACAAACCTTTGAAGGTATTAGAGAGCTGCTAAGATAACTAAGACATGACATAAAAACAATAAATTGTATAAAATTTAACTGACATTCTTAAAAGCAGGCTTTTTCCTTGGGGCATATGCATATTATTGTGAAGGTCAAAGGCAGAGGTCAAGAATATATGAAGGAGACCATTGCTAAAAGTCAGAGAAGCCATAAGATTCTGGATGTCTCATGAGAATGGATAGACAAACATTTAAGTTCCCAGGTTCCCAGGAAGTGAGGACTTAGCAGACCAAAGTTCTGGTGAGAAGAGAGGTTCAGAGAACAGGAGAGCCCAGATTCTGTAGTTTTATCCTTGAGAAAGCTAATTTTTAAATAAAAGCAAGGTGAACTGATAAGAACTAAAAAAAAAAAAAAAAAGTTGTTAAAATGCAGAACAAAGTTTTTGGCATCCTCATAATGCTGAATAGACAAACACTGAAGTTCTGAATTAGACAAGTAGGTAGGACCTTGATGAATAATCTAGGCCCTTAGCTGTAACTCTGGGATACTATATTTCAGGAAAAAAAAGGGCTCATAAATGGTCAGAGAATTACAGAAATTATAAACTAACCTCAGGTCAGCTCAATCCTTAAATGGATAAAGGTGACCTTCTTCTCTGTTTGCTTTTCTGGAGGAATATCATATCATCCTTTCCTCTCCAATTTTTCATAAACAATGTCCATTATTAAATAAGCATTACCAGGCAAACAATAACAAAAAGGACAACAGACAATAGAAAGAACAACTGTCAACCCAGTTAGTAACATATTTACGAAAACCAGTGAAATGGAAAGTTCATCAGAATGCTAAAATTATCAAAAAGATTTAAATGGAAATTGTAGGAATAAAAAATTCAAAACTTAAAATTAAGAGCTCAATTAATAGGTTTACTAGCCTACTAGACCCAGTAGAAGAAAAAGTTAAAGAACTAAAAGAAATCTAGTAAAAAATATAAAGGTTGAAACACAGAAAACAAAAAGTGATTTAAAAAAATAAGAAAAAGAGCATAAAAATATATGGGATACCATGAAAATGTATAAGACATATGTACATACATATATATATATAAACACACATAGCTATATACATATACATACACATATATCTTTATGTATACACATACACACACACACCCCCTACACACACACTCCCTACACACACACCCATATATATGGGTTAGAATTTTTCCCAAAATGATAAATAACATCAAGCGACAGACTTAGAAAGCACTATAAAAATACAAGGAAGAAAAACAGAAAGAAAACCATACTTAGGCAGTAAGGGAAAAGAGTAGAATCAGCCACAGAGGAAAAAAAAAATAGACTAGCAGGTTCGTTTCTCAACAGAAATAGAGTCAAAAGACAGTGGAATCACAATTTTTTATGTGCAGAAACTACTGTACTAAAATAACCTTAAAAAGTGAAGACAAAAATGATGATATTCTCAGACAAGCACAACAAATCAATGGATAAAACTGCTGGCAGATCACAGCAAAAAATATACCAAAGGTAGTTCTTTGAATAACAGAAAAGTTATACCTGACAAAAACATGAATATACAGAAAGAAATGAAGATCACTAGAAAAAGAGGACAGATAAAAATAAATGTTGACTGTTTGGGAGGATTAAAAATATATGTATGATTAAAACACATAATAATCCAAATATTGGGAGGAAATGGTAAATGGAATTATAGTGGGAGATTCTACTATTTTCCTATATAGCACAGCCATATTAGACTACTGTAAGTGAAATATGATTACTGTAATTTTTGGATAAAAGAATAGCAAAAAATGTTTACATAAAAAGCTAATTAAAAGTGGAAATGAAATAGTAAAAGAAAAAACTTGAATAATTCAACAAAAGGAAAGAAAGTTGAGAAAGATGAAGATAAAATAAGACAGGCCAGGTGCAGTGGCTCATGCCCATAATCCCAGCACTTTGAGAGGCCGAGGCAGGCACATCACCTGAGGTCAGGAGTTCAAGACTGCAGAGGAAAAGTTAAATATTAAATTTGAATGTAATTGAACATGGACACAAATAATGGTCACCAAGTCCCGGAACAGGTTGTGTGAACCCTTGAGGCATTCATCCAGTGTTGTTTCTGAGAAATCTCTATTTCAATCTATTCCTATACATTCATTACTGAAAAACAATGGATAATTGCAAAAACAAGTTGACCTTTCTGTGTTCCTACAGCCTGGTCATTTTATGGCCGTCGACACTGGACCTCATGCCAAACAACTCATTACCAAAAGAGCTAGGGTTCCAGACTGTGCCAAAGCTTTATGAGACCTCTCCTCGTCTGTGCACGGATGAGTGGCTGACTCTGGAGCCCAGGCTGTTCCTTCCCAGCCTGGTCGTGAATCCTCCGTAGTCTGGTGAGTGTGGTGTCCGACTCTGGAGCCCAGGCTGTTGCTTTCCAGCCTGTTGGTGAGTCCTCCATAGTCTGGTGAGTGTAAATATATATCTATATTTACATATAGATATATATATATATCTTTTCCCTTCTCCCCTTTCCATTGCAATTTGCTTATTATATCATTTGCTTATTATATCAATTTGCTTATTACATTAATCTGCTTAATATATCAATCTGCTTATTATATCATTTTCTTATTATTATACCATTTGCTTATCATATATGCATTGCCATTTTCATAGGATAAAGCTTGTTTACTCTTAAAGGTGTTGTGTGTGTGTCTTTTCTTCGCCCCTTGCGCATTTCCCATGCAGAAGAGAGACCAGCTGGGCCAACATGGTGAAACCCCATCTCTACTAAAAATACAAAAAAGTTAGCTGGGCATGGCGGCACGCGCCTGTAGTCCCAGCTACTCGGGAGGTTAAGGCAGAAGAATGGCTTGAAGCCAGGAGGCAGAGGTTGCGGTGGGCCGAGATCACACCACTGCATTCCAGCCTGGGCGACAGAGTGAGATTCTGTCTCTAAATAAACAAATAAATAAATGACAATTAGGGAAAAAGTTAAGATGGTAGGTATAATCCCAAATATATCGTGAATTATTGTGGGTTGACATATGCCCCCTAAAGATATGTTTAAGTCCTAAATTCCAGTACCTGTGATGGTAACGTTATTTGGAAGTAGTGTCATTCCAGACATAAGCAAGATCAGGTCATAATGAATTAGCGTGGGACCTAATTCAGTGACTGATGTCTTTAGAATAAAAGAGAAATGTAGATATAGACACAGAGAGAACATGTGAAGAGAGATGCAGAGACCGGAGTGATATGTCTACAAGCCAAGGAACACCAAGGAGTACAGGCAACCACCATGGGCTAGGGGAGATGTCAGCACATATTTTCTTAACCAACTCTGCTGACATCTGTATTTCAGACCTCTAGCCAACAGACTATGAGAAAATAATTCTGTGTTTTTAGTCACACAGTTGGTGGTACTTTGTTATAGCAACTTTAGGAAACTAACACAATTACATTAAATGATAACTGATTATATATTTGAATTAAAAAAAAGACTGTCATGCTGCATAAGAAGGTTAAAGTAAAAACAACAACAACAATATACCGCCTATAAGTGACACAAATACTAAAATGTAAAGGATAAAAAATGAAAGGATAAAGAAAATGTAACAAGCTGACACTAAAAGTAAATAAATCAATAAATAAAAAAGTAGATTCAGCTATAACAATATTAGATAAGCTACACTTTAAAGCAAGAAGCATTACTAAAAACAAAACATATTTATAAATGTATAAGATTAAAAAAACTCAACCCACCGGGAAGATATAGCAATTTTAAATTTGCATGCAACTACTTAGCTTTACAATATATAAAGCAAAAAATATCAGAACTAAAACTAAACTGAGAAAACAGTTATAGTTGATTTCAGCACAACGAATACTAAAGAACAAACATCTTAAAAGTCAGTACATTTCTAGATGATATGAATAATGCAATTAACAAACTTGATTTGGTAACAAACAGCATAGTACTCAAAACTCATATTATTTTCATGTGATCACAGAACATTGGTTTATTGCTGGATAATAACATTTCATGCTGGGCCATAAAGCAACTCATACAAATTTCAAAAAACAAACAAACAAACAAACAAAAAAACACACACAAATCATTCGTGTTCTCCCAACACGATGGAATTAACAAGAAATCATTAAAGATTGCTTCAAAGAGAATAAAATACCTAGGAATCCAACTTACAAGGGATGTAAAGGACCTCTTCAAGGAGAACTACAAACCACTGCTCAGTGAAATAAAAGAGGACACAAACAAATGGAAGAACATACCATGCTCATGGATAGGAAGAATCAATATCATGAAAATGGCCATACTGCCCAAGGTTATTTATAGATTCAATGCCATCCCCATCAAGCTACCAATGAGTTTCTTCACAGAATTGGAAAAAACTGCTTTAAAGTTCATATGGAACCAAAAAAGAGCCCGCATCTCCAAGACAATCCTAAGTCAAAAGAACAAAGCTGAAGGCATCACGCGACCTGACTTCAAACTATACTACAAGGCTACAGTAACCAAAACAGCATGGTACTGGTACCAAAACAGAGATATAGACCAATGGAACAGAACCGAGTCCTCAGAAATAATACCACACATCTACAGCCATCTGATCTTTGACAAACCTGAGAGAAACAAGAAATGGGGAAAGGATTCCCTATTTAATAAATGGTGCTGGGAAAATTGGCTAGCCATAAGTAGAAAGCTGAAACTGGATCCCTTCCTTACTCCTTATACGAAAATTAATTCAAGATGGATTAGAGACTTAAATGTTAGACCTAATACCATAAAAATCCTAGAGGAAAACCTAGGTAGTACCATTTAGGACATAGGCATGGGCAAAGACTTCATGTCTAAAACACCAAAAGCAACCGCAGCAAAAGCCAAAATTGATAAATGGGATCTCATTAAACTAAAGAGCTTCTGCACAGCAAAAGAAACTACCATCAGAGTGAACAGGCAACCTACAGAATGGGAGAAAATTTTTGCAATCTAATCATCTGACAAAGGGCTAATATCCAGAACCTACAAAGAACTCAAACAAATTTACAAGAAAAAAACAAACAACCCCATCAAAAAGTGGGCAAAGGATATGAACAGACATTTCTCAAAAGAAGACATTCATACAGCCAACAGACACATGAAAAAATGCTCCTCATCACTGGCCATCAGAGAAATGCAAATCAAAACCACAATGAGATACCATCTCACACCAGTTAGAATGGCAATCATTAAAAAGTCAGGAAACAACAGGTGCTGGAGAGGATGTGGAGAAATAGGAACACTTTTACACTGTTGGTGGGATTGTAAACTAGTTCAACCATTATGGAAAACAGTATAGCGATTCCTCAAGGATCTAGAACTAGATGTACCATATGACCCAGCCATCCCATTACTGGGTATATACCCAAAGAATTATAAATCATGCTGCTATAAAGACGCATGCACACGTATGTTCATTGCGGCACTATTCACAATAGCAAAGACTTGGAATCAACCCAAATGTCCATCAGTGACAGACTGGATTAAGAAAATGTGGCACATATACACCATGGAATACTATGCAGCCATAAAAAAGGATGAGTTTGTGTCCTTTGTAGGGACATGGATGCAGCTGGAAACCATCATTCTTAGCAAACTATCACAAGAACAGAAAACCAAACACCGCATGTTCTCACTCATAGGTGGGAACTGAACAATGAGATCACTTGGACTCGGGAAGGGGAACATCACACACCGGGGCCTATCATGGGGAGGGGGGAGGGGGGAGGGATTGCATTGGGAGTTATACCTGATGTAAATGACGAGTTGATGGGTGCTGACGAGTTGATGGGTGCAGCACACCAACATGGCACAAGTATACATATGTAACAAACCTGCACGTTAGGCACATGTACCCTAGAACTTAAAGTATAATAAATAAATAAATAAATAAATAAATAAATAAATAAATAAAACAAGAAATCAAAAGCAAAAAGATAATTAGAAAATCTTCATATGTGAAAATAGTCCACAATAGTCATAAACCATATTGTCAAAGAAAACATCACAGTGGAAATTAGGAAATATATTGAACTGAAGAATAATAACGTATTAGAATTTATGTGATGCACGTAAGGCTGTAGCTAGAGGGAAAAGATGCCTACATTGTGAAAAGAAGAACGGATGACTATCAACTTTCTAAATATTAATAACAATAAGTTAGTAAAGGACAGAACATTAAAAGCCATTAAACTAGATGAAATAGAAAGAAGAGCAGAAATAAAATAGAAGCATAAAGAATAGAAAAAATAATCAGTACTGGCAAAAACTGAATCTGTGGGAAGAATAATACTGTGTTAGATGACTTCTATAAAGATTGATGAGAAATAAGATACAAATTGCCAATATAAGGAATGAAAAAACTAGTATTATTACAGATCCTGAAACTAGAAGTACATCATAAATAATGCCAATGAATTTTAAAATTTATGAGAAATAAGCAAATTCCTTGAAAACACAGCTTACTAAAAATGATACCAAAAAAGAAAATATGAACTGTGCTAAATATATTAAGTAATAAACTTACAATTAAAAATCTTTCCAGAAATCTAAAAGAATCTGTTGACAAACTGTGAGAATTAATAACTAAATTAGCAAGAAAGATGAGTATGAAGTCGCTAGAAAAATTTGGTTTTTATATGCCAGATATAGAATGTTTTAAAAAAATATGATTCACAGTAATACCAAAAACATCAGATAACTAGGAATATAGCTAACAAAATATATATGCAGTACTTGTATGCTGAAAGTTACAAAATGCTATTGAGGAAAAAAATAGGAAAAACCTAAATAAATGGAAGGACACCTAGTTTTATGTAAATATTTCTTTGCTATTCTTTTAATTTTTATCCAAATATTACAGCCATCATATTTCACTTTCAGTAGTCAAATATAATTTTGCTGACACATCCTAGGAAAATACTAGAATCCCCCACTTTAATTCCATATATATTTTGGAAAACTCATAATTATAAAGATGTTAATTCTCCTCAATTTTAATTTTATTTATAGATTTAGTACAATCCCAGTTAAACTCTTGATAATTGTTTTTCTGTGGAAACTAGAAAGGTAATTTTAAAAAATTACATGGAAATGGAAAAGGTCAAAAACAGCTATGGCAATCTTTAAAACATAGCGCAGGTTTGAACAACTTACACCAACATATATCAAAATCTACCATAAAGCTAAAATAGTTAAAACAGAGCAACAATGATGCACACACTGACAAAAAAGCCAACAGAAGAGACGGAGTCCAGAAGAGAAAACACACATATAGTTGCCTCAAACACAAGGTGACACTGCCACACAATGGGAAAAGAATGGCCATTTTAGTAAATGCTGCCAAAATGGAAACACAGTCCAATAACTATAAAATGAATTGTAAAATTGTGGTACACTCATACAACGGATTACTATTCAGCAACAAGGAAGAATAAACTATACCTACACATAGGAATAGATTTTACAAAATAATTTGATTGAAAAAGAAACAGACACAAAAGATCACATACTACCTGAATTTATTTATTTAAAGTTAAAAATCAGCCAGAACTAACTTCCAAAGCTTTAAGTCAAAACAGTGGTGAGGGGCTGGGTGTGTTGGCTCACACCTGTAATCCTAGCACTTTGGGAAGCCAAGGTGGGTGGATCGCTTGGGCCCAGATGTTTGAGACCGGACTGGGTAACAGGGTGAAACCCTGTCTCTACCAAAAATACAAAAACTTTGCCGGATGTGGTGGCACACACCTGTCGTGGCAGCTATTTGGGAGGCTAAGGTGGGAGGATAACTTGACCCTGGGAGATCGAGTCTGCAGTGAACCAAGATCATGCCACTGCACTCCAGCCTGGGTGACAGCAAGACCCCATCTCAAAATAACAATAATAATAATAATAATAATAATAATAATAATAATAATGAGGAAAGTATCTGAGGTGCTGATAATGTTGTAGGTCTTAATCTAGGCACAGGCATTCTAGAGAAATATAAAGTTATGTGAGGCACTCATGAATAAGACTAATAATTCTCTTTCCAGTTTTATGAATAATATGCTAGAATAAGCATATTGCCTATTTCTTCATATCCCCAGACAGAATAAACAACTTTTTGAAGCTTATGGCCATGTTAGCAACATAAAAAAGTACAGACTTTGTAACTCATTCTATAACTTTTTTTTCATTGTGACATTGAAAACATGTATTTATTTAATTAAAAAACTGAGTTTCATCCTGTTTGTTCTCCTGCATGTTTGGGAGTAACTCCCCTTTTTTTTTTTTTTGGCTGGTACAGAATACTCTGTTATTATCTTCTTGCTATGCTTTGAATCATCCAAGCCAAGACTTGTTTTTAGCATTAAGCCGCTAACCCAGAAGCAAAGAAAACCAGTCACAAGGGATTATCTCTTTCAGGACTGTACTAGAATTATTATACATGTGAATTATTTAAAAATTGGATAATTTTATGTGGCAAAAGGAGGAAGAAAACTATGAATAGAAGAAGGTAGAAGTTGTCACTAATTATTAACTAGTCAATATGAAAATAAACCCTTCCATAAATAGATTTTTATATTTTTTTCCTTACACTAAACTTTCTTCCACTTCTGTTTCTTCCATCCTGTCCACATTGGTGGATTATTTATTGCTATTTCAGTTATACATTTCAAGAGAATGAGGTGACTGATTATATTTTTGCATAGTTTCTTGGTTTAAAATACTGTGAAAGGAATTTATTTTTAAATGTGGAACCTGTTACTATGACATCAAAAAATGACAACAGAAATGGATAGCAAAGAAATACTCTTAACAACACCTTTAATTCTAGTGACTATAATCATTTAAAATCTCTTGCTCTTGATATAAGCAACTACCACCTTTAAATGAAAGTAGGTATTTCTAAGAAATTCCAAAAGTCACTACCTAAGCTGTATTGCTTTTGTTGATCCCTATTCTCTTTAGAAATGCCTTTCCTATCTCACAGGTTATTACATGATGGGAGATCACTTCATAATCTTAGCTGTTAGCCTTGAAATGTTTCCTCTCTATATATTTCTTCTTAATCTCAATCTTCTTGGCTACCTATTTTATTACCAATTCCTCCATTCCATTTCTAGCATTATCTCACCCTTCAGGCTTTATGCAAGGCACTGTCTCCCTTCCCCACAACTATGACTCAGTAAACCATCTTTTGGCAACCCTTAATAAATACGCTACTTCATCCTGGTGAGGCAGCAAATTGGCCCAGAAAGACAGACTTTACCACAAGGAATTGCCCCCAGGCAGCCAAAGCATTTCTGGGAGTTCTGTGCATTCAATTCCACAAATATTTCCTGAGTGCCTACTACGTGCCCAGCACTCTGCCAGGTGCTGGAAAGAAAATGATGAGTAAAACAGGCTCCTGGCCCTTCAAGAGCTTACAATTTAATGGAAAAGACACAGCTTAAATGAGTAACTGCACAGATACATGAGTACAAACTGTGATGAGTGCTGGGAAGAGAAAGTACTTGGTACTCTGAGAGCATAAGATGCTTGGCCTGATTCAGTGTATGGAGTCAGGAAAGACCTCTAAGGAAGTGACATCCAGCCAAGATCTAAAAAGTGATCATTAGGTAGGGGCCATGCTAGGCAGGAATTTGCATAGCAGGATAAAGATTTGTGTACTTAAAAGAGGAGGTCCTTTCTATTGGAAAATTATTAAATCATCAATCAAAAGGTAAGAGGGGAAGAACTCTGAAATGTACACAGCAGGAATAAAGTTAAAATTTATTCCCGTGCAAGAATTATTTCACTCCAAAGAAGAAAAATAATCATCCTTATCTTGATTTTTGCCAGGAGTCTCTCTTATATATTTAAAAAAGAAATTGAAAAGGACCCAGAGCTATAATCAGGGCATTATGTGGAATAAAATTTTAAAAGGAAAAATACAGATGACACAGAAGTTGCAAGGTGAGACAACAATTTATATGGAGAAGAATAAAACGGCAAAATGCCATAAGCCAGTAGCAGTACAGATACAGGGAAGGCAGGTTTAAGATGAATATCAAAAGAGAACCACCAGGTAGTTAGAAATTCTCAAATACACGTGCAGATTACGTGGAAGTGCCACATACTTTTAAATATAAGTAAACCATCAAAGAATAATGTCTTAGTGTGTTTGGGCTGCTATAATGAAATATCATAGGCTTGGTAATTTATGAACAATGGGGATTTATTGCTCATAGTTCTCAAGGCTGGGAGAACCCAAGATCCAGGTTAATGTCTGGTAATGGCCCATTCCTCATAGACACCTTCTATGTGTCTTCATATGGCGGAAAGGTAGGACAGCTCTTTGGGGTTTCTTTTATAAGGGCACTAATCACTAGCATTAACCATCACAGACTACACACAATTGTTCCAAATCAGCATGGATACTCAATAAATACCCATTATTGTGGAGGTAGAAAGGTAAAATGGAGAAGGCCCAGGACTTGTGTCCTGACTGAAATGCACTGAAGATCTGAATCACTGACCTTCTGGGAGTTGCTAATGTTAAAATGCATTTGGAGCCCCTGGGGAACTTAGTAAACCATAGACTGATTGGTCCCCGCAACCCCCAGAGTTTGTAATTTAATAAGCCTTTGTTGGGGCCTAAGAACTGCATTTCTAACTAGTTTCTAAGTGATGATGATGTTGCTGATGAAGAACCTTTGTTCTAAGGGATCTTTCCTCATCTGCAAAGTGAGACATTACTGTCTCCAAGGCCCAACCTCACAAATTTGTTGAATAAAATCAGTATACACTTTGAAAATATAAGCTGTTTCATATTTTTCTTGTATTTCACTGCCAAGGATGGTATTTTTGAATGACTGAAATGCCTTGCCGATATTTTCTGAATAAAAAGACACTGTGTGAGTGTAAGCCTGTAATGATCAAATATCTAAGAATTCTTTATAAGTGGCATTTACTGAAGTGGTATGAATAAACAGAAATTTGAATACTGAAAAAGACAGAGAATAACTGAGAAGTTATGTAGGCAATACTGTAAACATGGCCTTACCAGATGTTAAAATACTGAAATACTTCCATGCCAGATGGCAAATAGCTATGTCCAAGCCACACCCTGACTACTGCACACCCACAAAGGCAACTAAAAGGAATCACCACCACCCTGCTTGAGCTCCTGCACCAGTGTCTCTTCTGATTGGTGTGTGTCTTGCCTCACTGGTAATTAAATGTTTTGATTATCACCCTTAGAAAGGGAAGAGAGGATGGAATTGTTGCTAGCTCCTCACAGACATTTGCCCAAATCTTTCCAATACAAATCCTGGGCTTAGCAGCCATGTTTGTCCTTCCTCTGTATCTTTAGTCCATGTAAACGAATATAAGATGTTCCAAGAGAAATGGGGGAAAATGGAGAAAGGAGAAATATCAAAGAGGAAAAAGGATTTAGGATTACATGGTCATTAAAGAATAACTCCAATTGAGCACTGTTAAAACGTGCTCTGAAAAATCAGTTCAGAAAGGCCTACCTAGATTGCTAAAGGAGGGAAGACACAGTAGTCCCAGTATGAGCGGTCTATATGTGTCTCTCTTTAGCATTTTCCAAAGCTGCATAAACTTTCCTTCTGCAGATGCTGAAAGTATTCCAAGTTGCCATGTGGCATGACATGGTTCCATTGCCAGCAACTCTCCCACCTTGGGCTGCTTAGGTCTACAGCCTTGATGATCTAAGTGGCCTTTGATGTTGCCAGGCATTGGACAGAAACAAGGACTTCATACTTTGGAGCTGGGTCAGTGTTGTCTCTATTTGTGCTCAGAGAAAGGGCATTTTCTCCACTATTTGAGCTCAAATTTCTTCACTCCAAAACTGGGATTCACTAACCAAGAACTAAAAACTGGAAAATCAGGGAATAACAGAATGTGAGCACTCTGAATTTCTTCACATGCTTTTCCCTGAATACTACAAACTGAGCTAATTCTTTCTGCATATTCAGAGTAATGATTAGGTAAAGAAAGCATGCTTAGAATTATAAAAATCCTTCCAGAAAATGTTTTTGGCAAAAAATAATCTTCCTTAGATAAAATTGAAATAGATAACATATGAATAATCCTATCTCAATTTATAAAATTTCAATCACATGACAAGACACGTTTCTTACTAAAATTCCTTTATCAGTTTCCATTAATAAATGGTGGTGTTCCTTGCATCTACCTTAACTGCAACTATAAAACATTAAGCATAGTGAATGAAGCATTTAGTAAAACATAATCCACTGTAAATCGAATATTATCAATTCAGCACAAAGAGTCAAAATGGTTACTTCCTCCCTTGTATTCATTAGAAAATATGGTAGAACGGAGAACTTGTGGGTTCTGTTTGAGGTTCAATTACACCTAAACATTGACCAATTAGTTTATAGCAGAAACTATTTATACCAATGACTATTTTCATAGTTATCATATTATTATTGTTATTAGCAGAAACTTCAATTTCTGAGTACAGCCACATCGTAGATGGGCCATTATTAGTAAACTTGAGCTTCCATGCAAGAGGTAGCTTTCATTACATGCTGATAGATTATAAGCGCTTCCTTTCACATCACTGTATATGATGTTTCCAAATCACCATCAACATGACTTGAATTTTTTTTTTTTGCAGTCACAGAAGTTATAATGATCAGCACTATTTCCATTGTCTTAGCTCTCTATTGCTACAGAACAAATCACAAAGTTAGGAGCTTAAAACAACGCCCATTTGTTAATTCACAGTCTTGTAGGCCAGAAGCTGGTCAGGCCTCAATTGTTTTTAATTCAGGTTCTCACAAAGCTGAAATCAAGACGTCAGCCATGCTGAGGGGTTTTCACCTAAACTTTTTCTCTTTTGGATTCACAAGTTGTTAACAAAATTCATCTCCTTGTGGCTGTATGACAGGTTGCAGTTCTCTTGCCAGATGTCAGACAAGAACCACTCAGCTGCTAGAGACTTTCCTCAGTTTCTTACCATGATGTCCTAAACAGTTCCCAACATGGCTGCTTACTGTCCTCTCGGCCGGCTGGAGCGTGTCTCTCTACCACTTCACCATCTTTTAGTTAAGTCCTCTAACTAGGTAAAGCACACCCATGATAATCTCCTTTTTGGTATCTCAGCATATTCACAGGCTCTGCCCACACTCAGGGGGAGGGGATTATTCAGGGTGTGTACACTTAGGGATGGAAATCTTGTGAATGGAATTCTGCTTATCACAGCAACTGTCATGAAAATTTTGCTCAACAGAACTCCAGTAATTGGGTTAACCTCTTCCCCAGAGGCCATGGGGGCAAGGGAAAGCAAGTGGTTGAGACACTCAAGGCACATCTCTTCTTGCATCTACTTCATGCACTGGACTTCCAAGCAGAGAATTTTCCTTTTAACAAATAATTATGTAGTAAGTAAAAAGTTTGAAAAAAAGAACCCCATTTTGGACTAGACAAATCAATTAGAGACCATCCAGTCACCAAAACCTCTTCTGGTCCTAACATTCCATGATTTTAAAAGAAATAAGTTCAAGTCAATCATAGGGCCTATAGTTGAGAATTTATGAGAGAGTGAAAAGAACATTTAATTTTTAATCATAAATATTGGATTCAAGTTCTGCATATTCCAATTACTTATTCTGTAATTCTGGGACATCTATAGTATCATTATCCCTTCAGTTTTCTGGCAAATCTGTAGTATCATTATACACTTCAGTTTCCATGTTTAGAAATGATGATAATCATTACAGTAATAATAAAAACACATTTCTTACAGGATTACTGTAAGGACCAAATGAAGTAGTGCATATAATATAACACAAAGTAGTATATAAATGTAATTCTTATTTCTATTATTACTATTATGAAGACTTCCCTACCCCAACTAAGTTGTTTAATGGATAACCACTGTGTTTACCAGCTTAATACCTCTTCCACTAGTGAATGTCTCTTCTCATTCATCATACATGTTCTGTATCATTTGGGGTTCACATCACAACATACCATGTTGCTATGGAGCAGCAATAATTTGTGAGGACAGCAAATGCCTCTGGGGTCTACAAGTCTCAAATAGTATTATGTAATTCTGATGTGAATGCATTTTACTGTAGGACCAATGGGACACCCAAACACATAGTATGCGTATTTGTAATATTCTTGAGGATAGATTTAAATGGATATCCTAAGAAGCTGTCAGAATCCCCAAACTCCCAAATTAATTTCCTGGCTGTGGTACACAAGCTATTATGAGAACAAAGACCAAGTAGAATCCACTGAAGGACATTTTTAAAGACATCTCTATCACTATTGAGCCATGCAGAGAAAATTTAAACCCAAAGACCTAAAAGGATTCAAGGGTGATGATTCCTGTCACTTCTCCACTTAACACTCCACTTTGGGCTAGTGAAGAAAATCAATGTATTTTAAAGAATAAGAGTGAGTTTTTATAAAATTAATAAGGCAGTAATGATTATTACAGCTGCAGTTTCAGATACTGTTTGCTCACTGAATCAGATATGCATAGCCTATTTCATCTAACATGCAGGTTTCATTTGATAAATGTACTTTTCCCTCTCTTCTGGCAAGACAAGAACACCAGTAGTAAACAATTTTTACCTGGCAGGGCCAGCAGCATAGCTTTGACATTCTGTCTTAAGGAAATATCGAATTTCTCACACAATCTCACAATTCACTACTCTAGCCTACAATATTAAATACATATTGTTGACAGGTTCTAGAGGGCAGTAAGTGGCAAGTTCCCTCAGAGATTTATATTAAAAATGTGTAGAAGAGATTGAGAAACAAATTCCATAGAAATACATGATCTTGACACCTTAGCAGAGGGCTTCAGAGCATGTCAAGATTTTTTTCCATACCAAAAAGTAAGTTGGTATATTTTGTATACCCAACCACTAAAAAGAAGTAGGAACATCTAAGTAACTAATATGACTTTGGAGGTGACATTTATCACTGACTCATTCATATGATTTTAAAAAGCTCCCAGTTTTAATAGAAGTCCAGGGCAAAGCAAACAAACAAAAAAGTTCTTCAGGTTTCCCAAGATACAATGCAAATTGTTCTATTTTTAGTTTTTATGACAAGATAATCCCATAGTGTGTAAAGTGGCTGTGTAGATTGGGGTGTTACATGGAGACTGTGACAAATTCCAATAAAAAATCACAGCAAAACCTATGTGCATTTAATAGTATGGTAACAAGGGGAAGTGCTTATAAACAAATAACCTCTTTTTAATTTTTTAAGATAGTAGCTCCCAGCTTCCTACTGGTCTCTGATAGAACTGAATGCCTATCAATGAACGCCAGATAGCCATGCAACCTGATATTCCAATCTTGCATCGAGTGCTATTGGATTAATTTTGCCATTATGTCAGGCAAATCCAGCAGCAGTCCACCTCCATTATTCGATGAAAATAATCTACGTGGATCAGGTCTCAAAGGCACAAATTGTATAATCATTTTGTTCACATGAACCAGCATGTATGCCTGCTCCTAACATATTTCAACTTCTCTCTCAACTATAACACCTATGTGATCCTGGGAGTTCCTTTTTACTAAATAACTGCAGATGAAGATTCTATAGCCTGTCTTACAGATGCATCTATAAGATATACAGGAACCACCCACAATTGGACTGTGAAAGTGTTATAGCCCCATTCAAGAATGGAGTTATAAAACAATGAAGACTAGTCCAGAAGGTGGCTGCATTTAAGCACTATACACCATTTTTCACTTTGTCTACAAAGAGTAGAGTCCAAGGCTAGGATCTACACACCAATTTCTGAGTTGTCTGGTGAAGTAATTTAATAGAAGAAATAAACTGGAATATTGATAACCAGGAAGTCTGAAAGAAAAGTCGGGATAGATATTTGGGAATGGGATCAGGATCTGAGGATATATGTATCCCATAGGAATGCTCACCAGGAGATTCCCTGCAGAAGAGGTTCTCAATCACATGGACAGAACAACTCCTTCTGTACATGTCAGTA
Organism: Macaca fascicularis; assembly: GCF_037993035.2. Classification (NCBI taxonomy): domain Eukaryota; kingdom Metazoa; phylum Chordata; class Mammalia; order Primates; family Cercopithecidae; genus Macaca; species Macaca fascicularis. The sequence goes on along the minus strand of NC_088379.1, from coordinate 61,576,284 downwards.
TAGTGAAGTGCTTTGGTGGCAGTAATTGAGGCTGTGCATGAAATCAACAACAGAAACTTAAGCTCTACAAAGCTATTTGAATATCAGCTCTGATGATTTCTTAACTTGTCACGTAAGGACCCATCCCCACTATGAAGCCTTGAAGGAACACTGCTTCCTAATATATTTTATATTATGGCACACACAGTTAATGATAAAATAAAGATGTTGAATATGTTAAAATTATATCTAATGACTACATAGTAGTTATTGATATAATTATGTCACATAATTATATCTAATGACTACATAGTAGCTCCCCCCATAACTCTGATACTGAGTTCTGCTGGTTTGGATGCTGGAGATCACGCAGAGAAAAGGGAACATTTACACACTGTTGGTTGGAATGTAAATTTGTTCAACCCCTATGGAAGACAGTATAGAGATTTCTCATAGAACTAAAAATAAAATTACCATTTGACCCAGCAATCTCACTACTGGGTATCTACCCAAAGGAAAAGAAACAAGTTTATCAAGAAGATACCTAAACTTATATGTTTACTGCAGCACTATTCACAATAGCAAAGTCATGGAATCAAACTAGGTGTCTATCAGTGAACTGGATAAACAAAATGTGGTATGTATACACCATGGCATACTATGCAGCCATAAAAATAATGAAATCATGTCCTTCACAGCAACATGGATGTAGCTGGAGGCCATCATCCTAAGTGAAACAACTCAGAAACAGAAAATCAAATACTACCTGTTCTCACTTATACGTGGGAGCTAATCAATGGGTACACATGAATATGGAAACAATAGACTCTGGGAACTACAAAAGTGGGGAGGGTGGGAGGAAAGCAAGGGTTGTGAAACACCTGTTAGGTACTATGTTCACTATTTGAGTGATGAGTTCACTAGAAACCCAAATCCCAGCATTATGCACTATACTCATGTAACAAACCTGCACATGTACCCCCCAAATTTCTAATAAGTAAGCACATAAATAAAAAATTTAAAAAGAATATCCTGTAAGTAGAAAGATTCTCTTATTTCAAGAAGAAATGTTTTTTTGTTTGTTTGTTTGTTGTTTTTTGTTTTTTTCTCAGTATTTTTATTTACTGCTGGTGGCATCTTCTACATTCCAAAATAAATGACAGCAGCTCACTTCTGGGATGGTGAAGTACTTCCTCTCCAACCAATAGCTTGTAGATAACCATAAACACCAAATAAAATAGAAAAAACAGCTTTCTGAAGTCACTGGAGAATGAACAAATGTAGGGAGAAGCTAGAGAGGAGCAGTCACTTGCAAGAATAAAACGGCACAGGGTGAGTTTTCTGATTTTATGACTTTTCTTTCTGAGGGTGAGTCTATATGAGTGGCTGAAATCTGAATGAGAACCTGGTTTTTACTGGCATAAAGAACCAAAGTACTGAGTTTGGGCACCACATACTTAGAAGTTTGGGGTTGGGTAAGTGCAGCGGTACTGGAAAATAGAAAGTCATAGAAGGTGACTTCCATATTCTGCAAATGCACTCTCCAACAACCTCTGGCTGACCCCTGAACTATAAGTGTTTGAGGCAGACTCTAAGCAACCCAGCTAAGGCTAAAAGGAATGCAGAGAGGTTACAGTTTACAATCTGATACCAGCCACATTGTCTATCTAAAACAAACAAGTAAAACAAAACAAAAAGCACACTATCTCGAGCACTACCACATAATGCAACATCTCTACAATATATCATTCAAAATGTTTAAGAAAGAATTCAAAATTAGATACATAAAGAAATTTTTAAAATGTGATCCAGAATCAAGAGAAAAGAGAATTAATTGAAAGTGAATCTGAGATGAACCAAACGTTAGGTTTAAGTTGCAGAATTATAAAATTATTGAATGATATAAAGAAAAATATACTCATAATGAAGAAGTATAAAACTCAACAAACCATTAAAAATAACTAAAAAATACAATACTAAATACTAATAATACAATAAATATATATATTTTAAAAATTAAGTGGACAAGTTTAACATCAATTGAAAGTGACACATAAGAGTCAATGAACTGGGAGATCAATAAACAGAAAATATCCAAAAAGAAGAAAGAGAAAACAGTTTGAAAATCATAAACAGTTTCAGTTATCTGTGTAGCAATACCCAAAGGTATAACATGCATATAACTGGACTCTGAGAGTATAGAACAAGAAATAATTAAGAGAAAAAGTATTTGAAATGACTATGGCCAAAGATTTTCAAAATCTGCTGGAAGACATACATTTACAAATTCAAAAAGTTCAGTGAATTTCAAACGGGATGAAAAGAAATAAAACCACACATGGGCAGTTTTTTTTTTGTTTGTTTGGTTTTTTTTTTTGAGACAGAGTCTCGCTTAGTCGCCCAGGCTGGAGTGCAGTGGCGCGATCTCGGCTCACTGCAAGCTCCGCCTCCCGGGTTCACGCCATTCTCCTGCCTCAGCCTCGGAGTAGCTGGGACTACAGGCGCCCGCCACCTCGCCCGGCTAGTTTTTTTTTGTATTTTTTAGTAGAGACGGGGTTTCACAGTGTTAGCCAGGATGGTCTCGATCTCCTGACCTTGTGATCCGCCCGCCTCGGCCTCCCAAAGTGCTGGGATTACAGGCGTGAGCCACCGCGCCCGGCCACATGGGCAGTTTTTAGTCATACTACTAAAACCACAAATAACAGAAGATCTTGAAAGGAATTAGAGAAAAATAACATACTCTTTATAGGAGAATAATGATATGAGTTATCCTTGACTTCTCATCGAAAACAATGAAGGCCAGAAGACAGAAGAAAAATGTCACCAAAGTGCTGAAAGAAACCAAAACCTTAAAAGCTGTCAAATTTGAATTCAAAATTTATCGAAAATCACTTTCAAAAAGGGAGATCACATACAAACATTTTCAGATAAATAAAAATTATGATGTAAAGCAGAACTACACCACAAAAATTACTACAGAAAGTTATTTGGGCTGAAGGAAAATGATACCAGATAAAATCAGATATCCAGGAAACAATATTGAGCATTGAAAAGACCAATAAGTGGGTAAATATAAAATATTATTTTCTATTCAATTTCTTTAAAATATATATGTTTAAAACAAAAAAATATATGGTGAGATTTATAACATATGTACAGATAACACCTGTTATTACTATAGCATAAAGAAAAGGGGGTCAGTCAATGAACCTATGTGATTACAAAGTTTTCATATTTTACATGAATTGGTACAATATTAACTCTAAGGACACTTGAAAATTCAAGGATGTTTATTACAGTACCTCAGTGACCATTAAAAGAAATAAATTATTAGAGCTAAAAAGCTGATAGAGAAGTTAAAATGGAATTACATAAAACATTCAATTAATTCAAAAGGAGGTAATAAAGAAGATACATAGGGACGAAGAGCAGGTAGGACAAACAGACAATAAACTGTGAAACATTAGACCTACCTCCAACTATATCAATAATTACATTAAGTGAAATGCTCCCCCCAAAAGGCAGAGATTATAAGAATGAATAATAATAATAAAAAAGCTAGCTAGACCAAACTACATGCTACGATACAGACAGGTTGAAAGTAAATATGTGGAAAAAGAGATAGCATGTATAAAGTAACCATAAGATAGCTGAGTGACTGCATTAATATCAGACAAAGTAGAACTCAAGAAAAACAGTTACACTTTGGAATTTCCTAATTAGTTAAAAATGTTAATTGAGTACTATACTCACTACCTGGGTGATGGGTTCCAGCCTACCCTAGACCTCAGCATCATGCAATACACCCATGTAACAAACCTGCACATGTAGCCCCTGAATCTAAAATAAAAGGGGGAAAAATAGTTATAAAATAAATAAATAATTTGGGTATTCCAAATTTATCAGGAAGACATAAAAATCAACGATTGTTTTTTACTTTTAATTACACTCAAACCTCATTGGGCTGAGTGATTTCCATGTATTTTTTTAGGTGTGTTAAGAAATCTATAAACTAAAAGTTAGAGAAGATAACATTTCTGATTTCCAGCCATCATCTATATGGGTATATACTTGCTATGGGGTTATACCGCAAAGCCAGTAAGTTTTCATACTGAATTTCCTTGAAAAACTTCCATACTCAGGACATCTCACTCTTGGTAAACTCTCTAAAATGCATCATTGTCAACTGAATTATTTCCTAAAATCAGGAACCAAAATTTTCTTTCACTTTTTTCTTTCCTGTTTTTTCTTCCTATCCAAATTTATGTTTGTGTGTATGTGTATGGATGCATATATTCAGGGCATGTGTTTATACATATACACTCTTATTTTTAAAAGCACATTTCATCCATCTGTGTCACTCTAGCAATACTGAAGTTAAACTGCCTAGCCAAAAATATTGGCAAACAACGTTTTGCAAAAACACATTAAGCAACACAAAGCAAGGATTCTGTGTTCCTTCTCTCTCTCTTTTTTTAAAGTAACTATACAATCAGTGCAATAAGAGAGAATCACATCTAAATCATATCTTTTTTTTTTTCCAGATCTGTTTTTAAAATTTAATTTAAACTTAAGGGTGGGGGGCGGGGAGAGAGAGAGACTGAACAACACTGATGAGTCTCGGGGAAAGCAACCAGACAAACACACAGAGCACCATTACAACATTTTCATGAGCTAGCCATAAACGAAATAGTAGATAACTTTTCCAACACTCTACATCTATTGAGTGTAAAGCTAGGATTTAAATCTAGGTGGTCCTACTCAAGGGTCTGCCCTTTAAGCCCACTGAATTATTCCATCAAAAATAATCAAGGCTTTAATACACTGTGATGTTTTTCAGGGTTCACAAGAGAGTAGATTCTCACTATGGTAAACTGGCATTTTTTTTTTAAGCAATCTTACTCACTGACCTTCCTATTTTAAAAATAAGGTAACATAAAAACACAATAATTGAAACATTAGAGTTCATTTACAAAAATAAAAGCTCTTTTCAATAGCTAAGACTATCCAAAATCTCAAAAACCTATTCTTCATCTCTGGCTGTTGAAGGAGTTTTAGAAAAAAAAAGCTATCAAATTTCTCAAGGTTAGTAGACATTATCAAAACAAATTACTGATTAGAATTTGTTTTTTACATTCTGAGTATACTGCCTTTAGAGAACTAAATCTGTTAGCTGATATAATTAGATAGCTAAAATTCATGCTTTTTGTATGAACATTTAACTTATTCTTCATAACAATTAAGAGAAGCAGGTATACCCTGATATCAGTCACATTTTGCAAACCATGAAACAGATGTCCACAGAGATTTGGTCTCTCTCCCAAGCCATATGACCCATAACTGTCAGAATACAGATATTCTTAAGCTTGTGATCTAAACCCCATACTCAATCAACTATGCTAGCTGTGTCTTACCTTTATCTTAAATAATCACAAAAATTCTTAAATGGTAAATACCTTTCACAGATAATGGTATGCCAAACCAGGTACTATTCAACTGTCAGTTCTTGTGTTGAATTTCCTAATTAAAAGGTGTCAAGCTACCTAACGACTGACACCTTTGGGGAAGGGAGTCAGATTGGAGGTGCATATTGGGGTTATCCTGAGCGAACCTTATCTCACTTGAGATATGGGGCACAAGGTTAATTAGCAAATAGAGGCATCTAAAGTTTTGGGGTGAACTTGCTATACTGAATACAGTACTATCAAACTTTTCTCTTCAAAATTGACTCGAATGAGGTGCCTAAGGCAATATAAGTGGTGCTGGTCAAATGATAAAGGGGTTAGTCTCTTCCTAGTTGATTAAAATGCTCAGACTCAAAGAATGCTATTTATTACTGTCCCACAGTATATAATTAACAAAAGACAAAAAAAGTTTTCTGCAAGTTCCTAAAGATTACTATTTAGCAACATTAGACACCAAAGAAGTAGTTTCATAAGATCAAAGCATAAGAGCATAAATCCAGGTAATTACCAAGTAATTACTAGCAGCCAATGTCTGTCTTATTTGTCAGTGAGATGGTAAGAATGAATGAAAATCAGACCCCTTTGTAAAGAGGAGAATATTAAAAATTATTCCATTAGCATAGGGTAAAAATAGGGATTCTTCTCAACCATAAATGCTGATGTGACAAATCCTGTTGCTGTCATGCCATGTGACAGACACAACCGCAAGGCTTGGACCCCAGCACAATGATTATGCCAGGCGAAAGGCTGGTGCTCCCAAACCTCAGGTCCTCATCTTGCAGCATGGGGCTGCGGCCAGTATTGTACCAGGTCATACCACTATTGTGTTTTGATCTATCATAGGCCTGGAGAGGAACTGGTACTTTACTAATCATGCAGTTTAAAAGTACCACTACCCATATATTGAGGCCCATCTTCCAAAGTCTGTCATCAAGACCTGCTAGAATTATGTGTGCTTCCCTACAACGCAATGTGCCAACAAAGGGGCCATGTCCCTACCCCTGGTGCTGCTTTCTCAATGGTTTTCTCCAGTGTGCCCCAGCAGCTCGCGCATGTGCTGCTTGGCCATTTACCCTTGTGAGCCTTATCTTACAGTTTCAATTTCTGGACTATGAACATTAGAAAAAATAAATATCTTTTTTGTTCAAGTCACAGCATTTGGGGGAGCTCTTTGTTGCAGCAGTTTAACCTCATTCCAATCAATCCACAGGCTATATTATGTCAGTGTTCTCCAAGACCACCCATAGATTTGACGACTCCTTAGGAGGATTCACAGGACTCAGCATATAGTCCTGCTCATGGCTACGATTCATTATAGTGAAAGGATACAAAGAAAACCCACAAAGGGAAAAGTCACACAAGGTGAAGTTCAGAAGAAGGCCAGCACAAGCTTCCAAGAGTCCTCTCCCAGTGGCGTCACACAGAACACACCTAATTCCTCTAGCAATGAGTTTGACAAAACATGTGAAATGATGTCTACTAGGAAAACTCATTAGAGACTCAGTGCCCAAGGTTTTGTTGGGGGCTGGTCACGTAGGCATCTTTGGCCTAGTACAAAGCAAAATTCCAGATTCCCAGAAAAAGTTAGGTGTTCAGCATCACCCACACTGTTTGTACAGTTTAGACATAGCAAGTCACCCTTATCAGTTCTGGGAATGGGCAGTCTTCTAAATTCCAATTTTTAATATGCCAGCCAATGATCAACCTTGCAAGCAGGCCTTTCCAAGGATAACGGCTTCAGGATTGTTATGTTAATTCTTTTCTGCACTTGTACCCTAACTAATACTTTATATAAATCCAGCAAAAATAAAAAAGAAAATTCAGTAGAATAATCTGTTTCAAAACGTGTGAATGACCACCCCTCAGGAATGACGGAGAGGAAAGAAATGAGTGGTGGCGCTTTAACTATATCTGTAACATCTGAAAAATTTAAAACAAACATGGGAAAATATTGATAGCTGTTCAACTGTGTGATATACACATGGGTCTATAATTTTATTTTTGTTCATTTGTATAACTTCGAAATGTTTCCTTTAAATTAAAAGATTAAAAAATAAAAAAATTAAAATCATACAAAGAGAAAACGATCCCTCATGAAAGTATATCATTAATAACATTTAGAAAGGACTATGCAGTGGAGAAACAGCTGTGAAGCAACTCAAATGTGCCAAGGTTAAGGGAAAATTTTGTAAGGTCCACCCGAGTGTGTCACAAATTAAGTGACTTTTTAAAAAATCTTCTGAAAAATATTTTGGAACAATAAAGATAATAGGTACCATAACAGAGGAAATCTGGGTTTATATCAATATTTAATAGCCATCAACCAGTCAATCAATCAATCACAAATGCTCCATACACACCACTCTAACAATAAAACCAGTTATTTACATATTCTAGAGAATAAATACAAAATAATGAGAGATGAAATTACATAGAACTCCAATTTACAATAGGTGTTTAGCTTATAATTCACTTATATTTTTCTAATGATGCGGAGAGAGAGAAGGAAAAGAAGAGATGCATGTGTATAAACATGCATAGGCCTGCAAGAACAAGAGACAGAACTGAGTGGAGAAGCGGGTAGGAAAAGGAGAGGTGAAGCAGAACTGGGAAGAAGTATCATGAATACAAATGAGAGAAAATCTGTTTCTAGTCTCCAGCACTAATTCAGGTATTTTCAAATTTTAAGTGTAGTAGAGGGGCAAATATCTTTAAACCATGTTTAAATAAGTAGGAAGCACTAGAAAAGTTACAGAATAATCAGAACCCTATAGTATTAATTTGAGAAGGATGGCATAAGAATTACATTACAAAAGATTAACCATATTAACCAACTTTTTAAAAAGCCCCTGGGATTCTTCATGACTACTTTTAGTTAAAATAATAATAAGTACATTTATGATGACGGTGCCAATGATGATATTCTAAGTACTTTATCTCATTAACTCTCAAAAGAACCCAATGAAGAAGACACTATTTTTCCCCATTTTACATGTGTGAAAACTGAGGCACAGAAAGTTAAAGTAAATTGTCTTAGATGGAGCCTGAATTCACTCAGGCAGACTACATCCAAAGCTTTTATTTTTAACTTTGTCATTTTGACACTTCATTTCCTATTATCTCATACTTTATGAAAACGTAATATTCAACTAAAAATAACTACATTTCCTATACTGATTACTCATGACTTTGGCAAAGCAAATGTTATTATACAGGAAGGAGCAAAAGGGTATTTTTCTCCTGTGAATTAAGAGAAGGCTTCAGTAGCATTTCTCCCATACCAGTATTCCAAAGCATAGCAAAAACACCTGTCTGGGAAAGCGCTTTATTTCCTAAGCTGTTCTATAAATACCTGAAAGTTATTTTAAAAACAAAAATAAAACATAAACTGTTCCTGAAAACTTCCATGCCTTTCTAACTTCCCAATGGTGACTCCTTTTTCCTAGGTTCCTAGAAAAATTAAAAAAAAAAAAAAAAAAAAAAAACTGGCTAAACTTTTTTTTAAAGCTTCTTTTATATTCTGGGAAATGAAAAATGATTATGAGCTTAATATGAGCTGACAACCCTAGATAATTGTACTGATGGATTTATAAGACCCCCAACAAGGAAAATGATCTTCCCACTGCAGTCTGCACATTGGTCCACATCTGTGGTACTATGTTGAGTTATGGGTAACATTACTGAAATGGGACATTTGAAATAAAGGGCGAGGGGTAGTTACAGGGAAGAAAATCCGTTTCCTCACAGCACTTTTTGTTTATTCTGTGTATATTGTATATTACGTGTATATTTTCACTTCTCAAATACTAAACATATTTATTGTGTATATTGTCTCTCTCCCATTGCTCAAATTGGTATTGGCCAACCCAAGCTACAAGGTTGAGGGATGGAGAAGAACAGGAGGAAAAGGAGAGTGTTTCTGGCAAAAGAATTGGCATTTCCAAAGGCCCACACTGAAGATAAAACTGAGCAGTCCAGGAACTGAAATTTCAGAGCAGCTAGGGTATAGACAGTGAAAGAAATTGGTAAATGAAAGCCCTGGTAAGTTAGGACAAGAAGGGCTGGATGGCAGGTCAGGGGAGTCATGAGAGGCCAATGAAACGTTTTAAGCAGGGACCAAATCTCTGTGACTACAGTTGGATAACAAACTTTACTTGCACCATTTGAAATCGTTAATATTCAACTGTTTTAGACCTACAAAAGTGGCAGCTATGCACCATTTAACTTCATTAAAACCTTCCTGAAAGGAAGCAGGACTAGAAAACCAGGAAAGTGTTCAATAGTGAAGGTTAGAAACACACACACACACACACACACACACACACAAAATATGGTTTCAGTGAAAATATTGAAAATATTGTTATTGGAGCAGAGTAACATGATGACAACCTGTCAAGGCTATTACAGATGGGATACTTCTTCAGGAAAAAAAAAAAAATTAGAAGATAACCTACAATCTGATTTTAAGATCCTGAAAACCCATAGAAAACTCAACAACCAATTCTAACCACCCCACCCTATTTTTACAATGTAAAAAAAACTGTATTTTTACTCTTTCACTTGAAGAAATATGTATGTTCCAGGTGCCTGGCCCTATGCTGAGCACCATGAGTATAAAAATGTTTCAGGCCGGGCGCGGTGGCTCAAGCCTCTAATCCCAGCACTTTGGGAGGCCGAGACGGGCGGATCACGAGGTCAGGAAATCGAGACCATCCTGGCTAACACGGTAAAACCCCGTCTCTACTAAAAAATACAAAAAACTAGCCGGGCGAAGTGGCGGGCGCCTGTAGTCCCAGCTACTTGGGAGGTTGAGGCAGGAGAATGGCGTAAACCCGGGAGGCGGAGCTTGCAGTGAGCTGAGATCCGGCCACTGCACTCCAGCCTGGGCGACAGAGCGAGACTCCGTTTCAAGGAGAAAAAAAAAAAAAGTTTCAAGGATCTTAAAATCTAATATTTCCATGTGGATAGTGGCTGCAAGTACAACAGAGAAGTGACCCCTTAGACCTCACTGCTAATGGCAGAATGAGGACCAGAACTCGTATCCCCTGACTCCTGGAGACCAAGGCCCTTCCCGCTGTACCATCCTGCTGATATTTCATAAGCTTCACCTGAGATAGGCAGTTGTGTCTCTTAGCCTAGACATTCCATCTCGAAACAAGAGGAAGGGCAAGCATACATAATTAATCATGGCACTGTAACTTTCCACAGCCTTTATATTTCTATATCTATTTTCTCCATGTATAGCCTCATCCATTACCACCCTATCCCATCACAAACTTCCTACATATTTAAAAAAAAAAATCCATCCCCTTAACCCAAAGTAGTGGGAATATTACATGCACACATCATAGCAGTATTTTGCACTTAAAATTCATTGTTTCAAAGCATCTTGATAATGTTTCTTGTCTCTACCTGATCCTAAATTGCACTAAGGTAAGATGTTAGCTAGGTTTAAGGCACACAAGTAGTTGTCTTTGAGAACAGTTGTTTTTAGAAGAGGAAAAGAATAGAAGAGAAGCCAAGGGGATAGAGGAATATAAATTTTTTCATTGACTTCTTTGCCTAAAACCAATTTGTTTTTTTCACTTTTATTCTTACTCTAAGTGAATTCAAAGATAATTAGAATAGCTGACTTTTAGTTTTAGGAGGAACTAGAAAAGAAATGTTGATGCAGTCTTTGTCTTCAAAAGAGTATGAGTAAAAAAAATTTATTCTACCCATTAGATTTTTTTTTTTTTTTTTTTTTTGAGACGGAGTCTCACCCTGTTGCCCAGGCTGGAGTGCAATGGCGCGATCTCGGCTCACTGCAACCTCCGCCTCCTGGGTTCAAACGATTCTCCTGCCTCAGCCTCCCGAGTAGCTGGGATTACAGGCTCCTGCCTGTAAACCCAGCTAATTTTTGTATTTTTAGTAGAGACGGGGTTTCACCATGTTGGTCAGGCTGGTCTCGATCTCCTGACCTCATGATCCGCCCGCCTTGGCCTCCCAAAGTGCTGTGATTACAGGCATTGGCCACCGCGCCTGGCCTCCATCAGATATTTTGCAACGGAAATATTAGTTTCCATCTCCTTCCTTCTTATAATCTCAAGATGTTAGATTAGGATTGGAATCTGTTGTGGGATACTATATAGACTTGGAACCAGAATAGATAACTTGGACCAAAATGCCCACAACTTCTCTCACACTAATACATTTCCTCTTTGTTGTTTTAATTTTTTTGAAATATGTAAGTAATAAATGAATACATAATTGAATTTTTAAATTCATGCAATAAAAGATGCGCAAAAGTCTTCCCTTAGCCTCCCACCTCCCAATTACTATCCCATTCGCAAAGGAAATCAGTATCTGTGCCATCACTGTCACCAAGTTTGTCATTAAAAATCAAGAGCTAAATCTTGTTATCCTCAAACGTAATATTTTGACATATAATGATAACATACATAATCCTTTCCATATACAGAATACTTAAGTCACAACCAGCAAAATAAAAAAGATGTAGAGATCACTTATATCATTTTATTAATAAGATAGTATATACTTACTTTTAAATACATGTAAGACTGCTGGATTAATGAACTGATGATCCAGGCTAGGAAAGAAGGTTAAGAACAACAGCTCTTCAGCATCTATAAGTAGATTAAATTATCAGCACAAACCATGTATTGATTTCTGGAATTTGTTTTATTAAGAAACTAAATTTGAAAACAAGCTGTATTCATGCAAAGGACAGTAGAAGATTAAAAGTAAACAATCTAAACAGTCATTATCTGGATGTAAATACCAACTCACTCTTTTCTTTTTCCACACTGATTTTCCCACAGGAAGGAACAGATTAAAGGGTGGATTACTTCAAGCACTATAAAGGTCTCTAGACTGACCCCACTCTTAGAGGGAGCTCTTTCAGAGGAATAATGCTATAAAGAACAGTGAAAGCCCAAAAAACCCCACAGCTGAGCCCTTCAGAGGGCCCCATTCAGAGTCCCCATTGACTGCCCTGGCCTCTCTGAGGGGATTCAATATAATTCACTGCCCACCAGAATACTGAATTCACAACAGAGGGAGAAAAAAAAGGGATGGTGCTGCTTTGCATCTGTTTAAATCTTCACAGAAATGTTAAGGGGGTTAATCTTCTACAAGTCCAGTCATGTGCTTTCACAAAGGGCCAGGAAAGGAGTCGCAAAGCCCGCCATGACTCAACGGAAAGCTCTTTGTGTCTTCCTTTCTACACCACTTCTGACAAAGAAGCTGTCTTAAGTTCATGGGCCTCTGTCTCTTGCATGAATTCTAAAGTCAGTGAAGCAACAATGATGTCATTGCTTCTGGAGACCACTGTTGCCCGAGATAATGAAGATCTTTTCACCCACGACATCGCCATTTCTGCAGCATACATTTCTTACCCTTTTAAATACAAAAGTATTCTACCCATTGTGGGGGGGGGGGGGGTGATGTATGTTTATTTTTTGCTTATTCAAAAGAAGTCATACTGAAACATGTTTCCCTCTCACCAAAACATCTTCTAAAACTGAACTAGTAAATAATACTACACTAAAATAGTTGATTCATACACTTGAAAGGAAACCAAAAGTTATACTTTTGAAATTAGATATATTATTCAATTAATATTCTGATACTAAATGTCTAGTAGTTTGGTAGGCAACATATGGTATGACATGAATAAAATCCATTTCTCACCCTTTTGGTCTCCAACATATATGCACATTTGGCTTTTTTTTTTTTTTTTTTTTTTTTTTTTTTGAGATGGAGTTTCACTCTTGTTGCCCAGGCTGAGTGCAGTGGCACGATCTTGGCTCACTGCAACCTCCGACTCCTGGGTTCAAGCTATTCTCCTGCCTCAGCCTCCAGAGTAGCTGGGATTACAGGCATGTGCCACTACACCTGGCTACTTTTTGTATTTTTAGTAGAGATTGTGTTTCACCATGTTGATCAGGCTGGTCTCAAACTCCTGACCTCAGGTGATCCACCCGCCTTGGCCTCCCAAAGTGCTGAGATTACAGGTGGGAGCCACCGTGCCCAGCTGCACATATGGCAAAAGCAAATTAGATTATCTAAAGAATATCAAATAGTTTAAAGACAGTTATTTCCACAAATTAAAAAAATGACAGACTCCTTTGAAAACAACTCAAATAAGGACATATTCAACTCATATATCCATATATGCAGTCTAGCATGTATAAGGACAAAAAAAAAAAAAAGGCAAGGCTAAAAAAGTAAGTGTTTAGGCAATTCAAAGTTCAGTAGAACCAAAATAATGAGTGTATACTGGGGAGTGGCATCATTTATGAATAATGAGATAAAACAGATAAACTATGGAAGTACCAGGCAATGGAGGACAAATATAAAAAATTTATATTTTATCCAATAAGGAATTGGGAGCCACTAAAAAATTTTAGATTAAAAAATGACATAAAGTATTTCAGTTTACAACAATGACTACATCTTCGATCAAAAGCAACAATCTCCAAAGCAGAGATTGTAAACGCATACAAAAACATTTACTGGAATATGGAGAAAAAGAATTTCTATAGTTCTCTTTATTACAGTCTTCGTAATTTATAGCTTCATGAAAGTTCTATAATACATAGGATGCACATTCCATAACGCATAAATGATAGTAGTATATTTGTGTGTGTGTGTGTGTGTGCATATCCACCGCATGTGCTGTGGATACACAGTCCACAACATTTGGTAACCTTCTATCTCAAAATGGAATAGAGGGAGATAGGTTTAGAAGCAGGAAAACAGTTCAGGATGCTGCTGCAGTATTTGAAACAAAAATTATTAGGCTCTGAACAAAAGTGGAAATAACAGAGCCTGGGTGGTTTCTTGAGAGCTATCTGGATGTAAAATTTGTGGGTACTGCCTACCAACTGGATAAGGGATGTGAAAATCATGGAGTTAACTGGGTGGATGTTGGTGTCATTTACTAAAACTGGAATATAAGAGGAAAGGATAAAGAGGGAGTAGTCCAGGAACTGGTGGAGGGTTAGAAACAAGCTCAATGTTAGCCAAGCTGAGTCACAGGTCTCTGTGGAGGACCTTAACGAGAGGTAAGGTAAGGAAAAAGCAAATGTATCAGCACAGTTTTCTCATGAAAGATTTTGTTATTTATTTTGCAAGTAAATCAGATAGGAGGAGCTAAAAAACATTTCAATGAATTAAGAATTAAAAACGTATGAAGTAACATAATAATATGGTATATGACAAAGTATGAAAATCAACATAACTTATAAGAACTATAAAATATCAGGAAAAAAAAAACTTTCAGAGAAAAAAAGAAATGATGATACCCACACTGGATAGTGAACACCAAGTGGAGGTGACAAGAAGACACTGCAGATGCAGAAGAGAGTATGACTAAATTTACAGAAAGAACAAGCAGGGGAGACGATGAGGAAGCCTAGTTAACTGCATCCCACACTACATCAGAGCAGGCATCATACGTTCTCTTTTCCTTCCATAAAGATGGACACATTACATTACTTTTAAAGCACATTATGTTGGGGTATTTACAACTATGATTTAATGACTTAGGAAACAAATTTTAAATATTATGCTTTCTGGATTTATAAAAGTACTAAGTAATATATATAAAACAAAGAACCCTTATTTCTGCTCCATTCCTGAATCTTATACTCAGAGATTGGGTAGGAGTCAGGGGATAGCCTAAGGAATGCTGTTGTGCTTTTATTTTAAAATTTCTAAAATTAAAAATGAAATGGTCATAATGATCATGAACAGCCTCAAGTCAAAGCAGCCCCATAAAAATGTCTGCCCTGATTCTTAAAATGGGCTCAGCCAAACCCACTCCTTCCTTTTCACACTGGAGTTGACACATCGCATGCCCTCAGCACCTCTCACCTGGATTAGTACTTCAGGAAAAAACACCCCAAGCTATTTTCCCTGCCTCCACTCTCTCACTCCTCTCTATACTCCACAAGTGTATTCTGTATTCCGCATTAATGGAAGACAGATTTTCTAAAATACATATTATAGTACATAACTTCTGTGAGTGTATTTTTTTAAACTTGTAAAACAAGGTTCTTCATAATCTGGCATTAACCGTTCTAACCTGAGACAAATATAAGAAAAGTATATCAGACAGGCGCAGTGGCTCACACTGTAATCCTAGCACTTTGGGAAGCTGAGGCGGGTGGAACATGTGAGGTCAGAAGTTTGAGACCAGCCTGGCCAACATGGTGAAACCCGTCTCTACCAAAAATACAAAAAATTAGCCAGGCGCCGTAGTGGGCACCTGTAATCCCAGCTACTCAGAAAGCTAAGGCAGGAGAATCGCTTGAATTAGGGAGGCGGAGGTTGCAGTGAGCCAAGATCATGCCACTGCACTCCAGCCTGGGCAACAGGGTGAGACTCCATCACAAAAAGAAAAGAAAAGAGAAAAGAAAAGAATACCAACTATAGTTTTGACTGTGGTAAGACAGGAAAAGGGAGAGGAAAACAGGAGATAAATTGTGAGCTAACTGCCCATCTTGTGTAGGGCACCATATCATTAAGAGCATCTTGAGACACGCAGAATTTTAGTTTTATAGACGAGGTAGTGATATCTAAAGAGGCTTCCTAAAGTGCTGCAAGTGACAGAGCTGATAATTGCAGAGCTGTGATTTGAATACATGTCTTTCTGATCACAAAACATATACTAGAGAAGACCATGGATATTCAGTGAACATATCTGAAACTACAAAAAGAGCATCCCTTGTAAACTATGTAGGATACAATTGAGTGTAAGAAAAAATCCACTACTAAATTATAGGAGAAGAAGGAGACCCAAAACAACTGATCGAAGATAGTAAGGGAAAAGGAGGCTACACTGAGGGTATCAGGAGAAAAACAGAAAATTTAAAGAAACAACCTGCTATGAAGTGTCATCATGAAGAGGACCAGGAAAATAAATTCTGAGAATAGCAATCTGTTGAAATTTTTAGGTCTCTGCAGAAAACTATTTATGTAAATTGCTGAGGATGAGAGTCATGTTGAGGGGGAGCTGGATAACAGATGAAGGGTGCAAAACAAAAAATTTTCTTTAGAGAAATGTGGTAACAACGTTGATAAAATAAAGTATCGGCCAGGCGTGGTGGCTCACATCTGTAATCCCAGCACTTTGGGAGGCCTAGGCAGGCGGATCACCTGAGGTCAGGAGTTCAACACCAGTGTGGCCAACACCGCAAAACCGCGTCTCTACTAAAAATACAAAAAAAAAAAAAAAAAAAATTATCTGTGCATGGTAACGCGCGCTTGTAAACCCAGCTACTCAGGAGGCTGAGACAGGAGAATCGCTTGAACCAGGGAGGCGTAGGTTGCAGTGAGTCGAGATCATGCCACTGCACTCCAGCCTGGGCAACACAGCAAGACTCTGTCTCAAAGTAAATAAACAAATAAATATCTGCAAAGGATGAAAGGGCCCAAATTCCAACCACATATTTATGAAGACAGAGGACACTTATATCATCTTGGAGAGTCATACATATCTCTATGAAAGTTCACAAGATGAAAACAAAAGAGAAAGAAACGTGTGATACCAGTGACTAAGTAAGCAAGTTCTACATCCTAATTCTGGAGGACCCCACAAACTACCTCTTCTGTGCTGTGCATCTCACTCCTGAGTCCCATTCAAATCCCACCCTCCAACAGTAAAAAGAATACAGTCCGGGGACTTCATTACCCAGTCTGAGTTTCATAATCAGACATCTAAGGTGGTAAGTACAATTTCAGATTACCTTCCTTGTAATTTTCATCTACAAATTACAGAGAATCTTTGACAGTATGGGCCTTCTTCTATGTCACACTAACTGTTCTACTTCATTTTTCACCTTCCCAAAAATTTTTGGTTGAGAACTTTTTTGTTCAGTTTTAAAAGTACTTCCAAAGCTTTCACTTTATTATCTAATTAAAAATGTGGAGAAACTGTGTAAGTTATTTTTCTGGCCAGGCATGAGCCATCAGAATCTGAGCACTTTGTGAGGCCTTGGTGGGAGGATTGCTTGAGACCAGGAGTTTCAGACCAGCCTGGGCAACATAGTGAGACCTCATCTCTACAAAAGAATAAAAGAAATTAGCTGAATGTGGTGGTGCACAGCTGTAGACCCAGTTACTGGGGAGGCTAAGGTGAGAGGATTGCTTAAACCCAGGAGTTTGAGGTTGCAGTGAGCTATGACCATGCCACTGCACTCCAGTCTGGGCAATAGAACAAGACTCTTCTCTGAAAAAAAAAAAAATTATTTTTCTTAGCAAGGTTCTTAACATTTCTGAGTATCAGAATCACTCATCATTCATTTGTTCAATCAATATTTATTGAAGACCTACCCTGTGCTAGGCTAGACCCTGAGTAAGCAATGTTGAACAAAAAGGAAAAATTGGGGTAATCCCACCTATTTTATATAATTCTTGGGAGACTCAAATGAAATAAGTTTTCGGGAGGAACTTAGAAAACTGTCAAGAAGATACACACCCACCCACCCACCCACACACACACACACACACACACACACACACATATATATATATACCATGGTGCAAAACCTAGACCCACACTCTCCAGTACAAGGGCCATTAGTCATATGCAACTATATAAATTTGAATGAATTAAAATTAAATAAAAATAAAAGTTCAGTTTCTCAGTTACACTAGTCACATCTCAATAGCTACATATGACCAGTGGCTACCATACTGGACAGAATTAATTTAGAACACTTCCATCATCACATAAAATCCTATTGGACAGCAGTTTCCTAAAAGCTGGGAGTAGAAACATGAAACAGAGTATCTGAATGATGCCAGGGTTGAGCAGTAAGTGATACTATGATGAAAATATGCTACAGGCCAGGCGCGGTGGGTCACACCTGTAATACCAGCACTTTGGGAGGCTGAGGTGGGTGGATCACCTGAGGTCTGGAGTTCAAGACCAGCCTGGCCAACATGGCGAAACCCCATTTCTACTAAAAATACAAAAATTAGCTGGGCGTGGTGGTAGGCTCCTGTAATCCCAGCTACTCGGGAGGCTGAGGCAGAAGAATCGCTTGAACCTGGGAGGCAGAGGTTGCAGTGAGCTGAGATCACGCCACTGCACTCCAGCCTGGGCGACAGAGAGATACTCCGCCTCAAAAAAATAAAAATAAGAAAATATGCTACAAACCACATGCTCAAAGACAGTGGCTGATAATTCTTTGTAAGATTATAAAACCATCACAAAGGAAAGATGTAGTCGTGATTTCAAAAAAAAAAAAAGTCAGAGCTAACTTATTGACGGCTTAGTAAGTAGTATGAGAAACTAAAGCTAATTGCTTTAAGTCAGTATTATATATAATCCAAAGAACAATGCTTGGAGTAAGCATTATTATTTTCTCTGCCTTGTAGATGAGGAATCTTAAGCACTGATAGGTTAAGTAATTTGACCAAGGTTACAAAACTATTTAATGGGTAAGCCTTTGGAATAAACTCTACTAAAAGAAAATAAATATTTATGTAACAATAATATCTAAGACACTGAATCGATCTGGTTGAATTAGTTATTATGAAAACAGCATCAAGGTAATATCATATCACTATGTGCCTTTTTTACTTTTAGTGATTAAGAATTATTGATAATAATATTTTCCCCATACTATCACCATTAGTTAGTTCTCTAAACTTTGTCTTCTTTCCTCAGGAATGGCCTCCTTTCTCCCAGTCATTGTATCTTGAATGAAAACCCAAGCATCTTTGAATATTCACATGAAGTCCCTAAAACACTTGAGCCTTCACTGATATCTCTAAAGTCACACAACATATTTTCTAGATCATTCACTATAATGCTAATTGCAAAATGATTTGGTTTTAATACTAATCTTTACTGATGTATGTTATAATATTTGATGAAAGAGCATATATTGAGCATCTGATAAATAAATGATAATAATAATTACCTTGCATCAAGAATACCCTCAGTGTTCATCTAAAATTTATCATTTGCAATTTAATATCGTCTTCACGGTTTTTGAAGGCATAAAATATAAACACCCAGTCTATCTCTAATAAAGGCTTTAGTTTTCTCACGAAGTAGCTGAAACATGTTAGCTCTTTTTTCCTTTCTGTAATATAGGAAATAATAAAGATTATTAAACAGATATATGTTAGATAGTCTTCTATCAAAAAAGTCCATGCTTAGATTTATTATTTCTTTAGCGTTTTAAAGACCCAGATTGAAGATCTAATCTCAAAATGAGCTGAAGAGATCAGATTCAAATGTGAATCTGTTTTTACAGAATAACCTTGGCAAAGTTTACTCTAAGAAATGTAACACAGTGGGACTGTCTTCCTTTGGCTACAAAACATCTTTCATAGGAATGTCCATTAAGGTCTGGGAGGTGGTGTGAGGGGAGTGTCCAAAGGGGTTGAACAGAAAATGTGCGGGATCCCATCTCAATGCAAAGTGTTCTTACATTAATCAAAATATATTTTCAGAAATAGTTGCTTATATCTAGGTCTTATATTTTAGTCCCCATACCTGGAAATATGGGGGGTATTCCCAAAGGACTAAACACTGAGTACTTATGGTTTCCCATCCTCATTAGTTTATTAGTTTCTCTGCTGTATAACACAGTCAAATTGTTCTTTAAGCTTAAGTCACTGGAACTGGGTACCTAAAGTAAGAAACTGCCATCATGTTTGATCTTAATTTTTCCTTTGTTTTTGCCAAGAATTGAAGAAGACTAAAACAGATGATCTCTCTATTTGTACTGAGGGAGGCCTGGACATGGTACCTCTGCCACTTTTCTATTTCTGGATAAAAAGTTAGAAAAATCTGCAAAAGTAAGTACATGGCTTCATGGTGACCACATTAATACTATCTACTCTCTGATGTGCACAGATAACCCTAAGCAGTTTTAATAGTATCAAAAATAAAATATAATGCTTCTATATTCATGAAGAAAATTTGATTCCTTTTTACTCACACAAAAATTCTGTGGAATTTGGGATAAAACTCAGTATCTGCAGATATTAGATAGAAAAAAATAAGAGTCAAGTAGTATTAAGGTCCCAAATTTGGGTATACAGACATCAGAAAACTGAAAATTGCAAGGTTCTCCTAGTTACTCACGATGTCAAAGCCATATTTGTGATGTTATAAGTGAAAAATCATATGGTGAAGTGTGCTTGAGCCATACAGAAAAATTTTTTTTTTCTAACATTAACTTTATTCTTAACACTATTTTTTGCTATTTTGCATTTGACATTTTATCATTCCTCATCCCAACTTAGAGATAAAAAAATTTAAAAAAATAGAAAGCTCCTAACAAGAGTCCTTTCAACAACCCTTGAACACATATGGTTTCTGCAACTGTAACAATTTGAAGCTACAACAATGTGGACCACATAAATATTAGAACTTGTACAATGGGGATAATTTTGGAAAATATTCCTCCATGACTTTGTGTGTAGATAACCTACTTAATAATCAGCCCTAAGAAATGTCTTGGAGGCTTTGAGTCAATGGAGAGAAAAGGGAAGGGATGGAGAATATTACATAGTAGAAATATTGCATCAAGAATAAAAAAGAAACAAATAAATAGAAAGACATCCCATGTTCATGCATTGGAAAACTTATTGTTAAAACTTCCATACCGCTTAAAATACCCAATGTGCTCTACAGATTCTATGCAATCCCTATTAAGATTCCAGTGGCATTTTTTATGGACATAGAAAAAATAATTATAAAATTCCTATGAAACCACAAAGGACCCTTGGTAGCCAAAATAATCTTTACAACAAAGAACAAAGCTGGAAGCATCATACTGTGGGACTTCAAAATCTATATCCAAGCAACCATGACCAAATCAATATAGTATTGGCATAAAAACAGACAGACTAATGGAACAGAATAGACAGTCCAGAAATAAACCCATGCATATATGGTCAAATGGTCCTCCACAAAAACACACACTGGGAAAAGGAGAGTCTCCTCAATGAATGGTATTGGGAAAAGTGAATATCCACATGCAAAAGAATGTAATTGAACCCTCATCTTACACCATACACAAAAATCAACCCCAGATGGATTGAAGACTTAAATGTAAGAACTGAAACTATAAAACACCCAGAAGAAAGCAAAAAATCTTCATGATATTGCTCTTCACAATGATTTCTTAGTTGTGACCCCAAAAGCATAGGCAACAAAAGCAAAAATAGACAAGTAGGACTACATCAAACTAAAAAGCTTCTACACAGTGAAGAGAAAAATTAACAGGGTGAAAAGGCAACCTATAGAATGGGAGAAAATATTTGCAAACCATGTATCTGATATGAGAATAATATCCAAAAAATCTAAGGAACTCCTTCAACTCAGTAAGCAAAACAAGCAAACAGAAAACATGCACAAAAACAAACAAACAAACAAACAAAAACAAAACACACACACACACAAAATAACTTGATTAAAGAATGGGTGAAGGACTTGAATAGACAATTCTTCAATGTAAGACAGAGCTATAGACATATGAAAAGATACTCAGCATCACTGATCAGGGAAATAACAATCAAAACAGAAGTGAGACATTACATAACACCTGTTAGAATGCCTGTGGTAAGAAAGATAAGTATTGAGGAGATGTAGAGAAAAGGGAACACTTGCACTGTTGGTGGGAATGTAAACAGCGCAGTTCCTAGAAAAAATAAAGTATGTTGAGGCTCCTCAGGATATTAAACAATAGAACTCCCATATGATCCAGAAATCTCACTTCAGGGCATATATCCAAAAGAACTGAAATCAGGACCTTGAAGAAATATTTGCACCCTGGTGTTCACTTCAGCATTGTTCACAATATCCAAGATGTGGAAACAACCTAAATGTTCATTGATAGATGAATAAAGAAAATGTGGTATACACATACATGGAATATTATTCATCCTTTTAAAAAAAGGATAGATCTCATGTTAAGCATTCTGAACACAATATAAAAAAATATAAAGAGACTCAATATTCAGCTCCTAGATTCAAGTAACATTTATAAAAAACAGATTCGTAGGCTAGGTTGTGTTAAGAGAGAAAGGATTTTCTGAATGCTTAGCTTTCACACAGTACATTAATGGTAGGCCTGGAGACCATATCACAAACTTTTTAAAATTTGCTTTTGTTTTATTTTCCTCTTGTGAAGAGAAACTCCTGTTTATCATAAGTCTTACTCATTAGTCTGGATTAGTGAAGAAAAAGCATATAATTAGAGGAAGGAAAATACAAGGTTAGCCCTTTTGGTCTTAGGCTGCCTCTGGATGAGGGAAATAAACAGAACTAGGAAGACAGTGGTTGTAATTTCTTCCCAGTTCCCTTCAAAACCAAGTCTCAGATGGGGACAGATAGGATTAAGCATTAAAGGATTAAAATACAGGATTTTTACATACAGATTCAAGGGCTAGGGAGAGGTTCTTTAATTTGGATTAAAGAGACTAAAATATACAAATCATCAAGGAACTGTAAGAGCCAAAGCCTTTTCTCCCGCTCTGTTTTGGAGATTCTGGAAAACACTTTATGGGCAGCTAGGACATCACTCTGTTCACAACCTAAGAACCTGTCACTTCCAACAATTCTTACGCAACAAGAACAGCAATATCTGAGTCTCCTGGGGAGACTATGAGAGACAGCTGCTGAATCAGTATTGATGTGGTCCCACACCAGAAGCTGTGAGTTAGTGGATCATATAGGCTGGACAAATAGCAGTCCCAGCCAGAACTCAGGGTGATTTGCTGTACTAATGATAATGAGAGGAGACTCTAGTCAAGCTGGCAGTAAATACCAACAGGCTAGCAGATACCATGCAGAAAAGATAGCCAGCCCAGCAGTGCCTACTTGACCAGCCAAAGGAGCCCATACTATGGTTAATATAGGATTTTTTATACAGAAATTTTAATAGACATATGATGCATTCAACATTATAAGACAGCTAAGCTACTTTTTCCTGTTTTTCTTCCTTTGTTTTATCCTTGAACATTTATAAAGAATTAATATGTACCACAATGAAATCCTTTTATTAATAAAACGACTGTTCATTTTGTAGTCCCTACTACTTATAGTAAATTCTTGGTTTCCCATTTACTTAATTCCTATTTGAAATATAAAACTTGAAATTAATTCAAATTACCTGAGTTAGTTGCTTTAGTGTAGCCGTCATTAGGTAATGAAAGAAAGAAATGGGCGGGGGCGGAGTAAGATGGCCGAATAGGAGCAGCTCCAGTCTCCAATTCCCAGCGCGAGCGACACAGAAGACCGGTGATTTCTGCATTTTCAACTGAGGTACTGGGTTCATCTCACTGGGGAGTGCCGGACGATCAGTGCTGGTCAGCTGCTGCAGCCCGACCAGCGAAGAGCTGAAGCAGGGCGAGGCATTGCCTCACCTGGGAAGCGCAAGGGGGAAGGGAGTCCCTTTTCCTAGCCAGGGGAACTGAGACACACAACACCTGGAAAATCGGGTAACTCCCACCCCAATACTGCGCTTTAAGCAAACAGGCACACCAGGAGATCATATCCCACACCTGGCCGGGAGGGTCCCACACCCACGGAGCCTCCCTCATTGCTAGCACAGCAGTCTGTGATCTACCGGCAAGGCAGCAGCGAGGCTGGGGGAGGGGCGCCCGCCATTGCTGAGGCTTAAGTAGGTAAACAAAGCTGCTGGGAAGCTCGAACTGGGTGGAGCTCACAGCAGCTCAAGGAAACCTGCCTGTCTCTGTAGACTCCACCTCTGGGGACAGGGCACAGTAAACTAAACAAACGCAGCAGACACCTCTGCAGACGCAAACGACTCTGTCTGACAGCTTTGAAGAGAGCAGTGGATCTCCCAACACGGAGGTTGAGATCTGAGAAGGGACAGACTCCCTGCTCAAGTGGGTCCCTGACCCCTGAGTAGCCTAACTGGGAGACATCCCCCACTAGGGGCAGTCTGACACCCCACACCTCACAGGGAGGAGTACACCCCTGAGAGGAAGCTTCCAAAGCAAGAATCAGACAGGTACACTCGCTGTTCAGAAATATTCTATCTTCTGCAGCCTCTGCTGCTGATGCCCAGGCAAACAGGGTCTGGAGTGGACCTCAAGCAATCTCCAACAGACCTACAGCTGAGGGTCCTGACTGTTAGAAGGAAAACTATCAAACAGGAAGGACACCTACACCAAAACCCCATCAGTACATCACCATCATCAAAGACCAGAGGCAGATAAAACCACAAAGATGGGGAAAAAGCAGGGCAGAAAAGCTGGAAATTCAAAAAATAAGAGCGCATCTCCCCCAGCAAAGGAGAGCAGCTCATCGCCAGCAACGGATCAAAGCTGGACGGAGAATGACTTTGATGAGATAAGAGAAGAAGGCTTCAGTCCATCAAATTTCTCAGAGCTAAAGGAGGAATTACGTACCCAGCGCAAAGAAACTAAAAATCTTGAAAAAAAAGTGGAAGAATTGATGGCTAGAGTAATTAATGCAGAGAAGGTCCTAAACGAAATGAAAGAGATGAAAACCATGACACGAGAAATACGTGACAAATGCACAAGCTTCAGTAACCGACTCGATCAACTGGAAGAAAGAGTATCAGCGATTGAGGATCAAATGAATGAAATGAAGCAAAAAGAGAAACCAAAAGAAAAAAGAAGAAAAAGAAATGAACAAAGCCTGCAAGAAGTATGGGATTATGTAAAAAGACCAAATCTACGTCTGATTGGGGTGCCTGAAAGTGAGGGGGAAAATGGAACCAAGTTGGAAAACACTCTTCAGGATATCATCCAGGAGAACTTCCCCAACCTAGTAGGGCAGGCCAACATTCAAATCCAGGAAATACAGAGAACGCCACAAAGATACTCCTCGAGAAGAGCAACTCCAAGACACATAATTGCCAGATTCACCAAAGTTGAAATGAAGGAAAAAATCTTAAGGGCAGCCAGAGAGAAAGGTCGGGTTACCCACAAAGGGAAGCCTATCAGACTAACAGCAGATCTCTCGGCAGAAACTCTACAAGCCAGAAGAGAGTGGGGGCCAATATTCAACGTTCTTAAAGAAAAGAATTTTAAACCCAGAATTTCATATCCAGCCAAACTAAGTTTCATAAGTGAAGGAGAAATAAAATCCTTTACAGATAAGCAAATGCTTAGAGATTTTGTCACCACTAGGCCTGCCTTACAAGAGACCCTGAAGGAAGCACTCAACATGGAAAGGAACAACCGGTACCAGCCATTGCAAAAACATGCCAAAATGTAAAGACCATTGAGGCTAGGAAGAAACTGCATCAACTAACGAGCAAAATAACCAGTTAATATCATAATGGCAGGATCAAGTTCACACATAACAATATTAACCTTAAATGTAAATGGACTAAATGCTCCAATTAAAAGACACAGACTGGCAAACTGGATAAAGAGTCAAGACCCATCAGTCTGCTGTATTCAGGAGACCCATCTCACACGCAGAGACATACATAGGCTCAAAATAAAGGGATGGAGGAAGATTTACCAAGGAAATGGAGAACAAAAAAAAGCAGGGGTTGCAACACTAGTCTCTGATAAAACAGACTTTAAACCATCAAAGATCAAAAGAGACAAAGAAGGCCATTACATAATGGTAAAGGGATCAATTCAACAGGAAGAGCTAACTATCCTAAATATATATGCACCCAATACAGGAGCACCCAGATTCATAAAGCAAGTCCTTAGAGACTTACAAAGAGACTTAGACTCCCATACAATAATAATGGGAGACTTCAACACTCCACTGTCAACATTAGACAGATCAACGAGACAGAAAGTTAACAAGGATATCCAGGAATTGAACTCATCTCTGCAGCAAGCAGACCTAATAGACATCTATAGAACTCTCCACCCGAAATCAACAGAATATACATTCTTCTCAGCACCACATCGTACTTACTCCAAAATCGACCACGTAATTGGAAGTAAAGCACTCCTCAGCAAATGTACAAGAACAGAAATTATAACAAACTGTCTCTCAGACCACAGTGCAATCAAACTAGAACTCAGGACTAAGAAACTCAATCAAAACCGCTCAACTACATGGAAACTGAACAACCTGCTCCTGAATGACTACTGGGTACATAACGAAATGAAGGCAGAAATAAAGATGTTCTTTGAAACCAATGAGAACAAAGATACAACATACCAGAATCTCTGGGACACATTTAAAGCAGAGTGTAGAGGGAAATTTATAGCACTAAATGCCCACAAGAGAAAGCAGGAAAGATCTAAAATTGACACTCTAACATCACAATTAAAAGAACTAGAGAAGCAAGAGCAAACACATTCGAAAGCTAGCAGAAGGCAAGAAATAACTAAGATCAGAGCAGAACTGAAGGAGATAGAGACACAAAAAACCCTCCAAAAAATCAATGAATCCAGGAGTTGGTTTTTTGAAAAGATCAACAAAATTGACAGCCCACTAGCCAGACTAATAAAGAAGAAAAGAGAGAAGAATCAAATCGACGCAATTAAAAATGATGAAGGGGATATCACCACCGACCCCACAGAAATACAAACTACCATCAGAGAATACTATAAACACCTCTACGCAAATAAACTGGAAAATCTAGAAGAAATGGATAATTTCCTGGACACTTACACTCTTCCAAGACTAAACCAGGAAGAAGTTGAATCCCTGAATAGACCAATAGCAGGCTCTGAAATTGAGGCAAAAATTAATAGCCTACCAACCAAAAAAAGTCCAGGACCAGATGGATTCACAGCTGAATTCTACCAGAGGTACAAGGAGGAGTTGGTACCATTCCTTCTGAAACTATTCCAATCAATAGAAAAAGAGGGAATCCTCCCTAACTCATTTTATGAGGCCAACATCATCCTGATACCAAAGCCTGGCAGAGACACAACAAAAAAAGAGAATTGTAGACCAATATCCCTGATGAACATCGATGCAAAAATCCTCAATAAAATACTGGCAAACCGGATTCAGCAACACATCAAAAAGCTTATCCACCATGATCAAGTGGGCTTCATCCCTGGGATGCAAGGCTGGTTCAACATTCGCAAATCAATAAACATAATCCAGCATATAAACAGAACCAAAGACAAGAACCACATGATTCTCTCAATTGATGCAGAAAAGGC
This sequence comes from Macaca fascicularis, assembly GCF_037993035.2. Taxonomy (NCBI): domain Eukaryota; kingdom Metazoa; phylum Chordata; class Mammalia; order Primates; family Cercopithecidae; genus Macaca; species Macaca fascicularis. The sequence goes on along the minus strand of NC_088379.1, from coordinate 61,548,721 downwards.
TTTTGACAAAATTCAACAGCCCTTCATGCTAAAAACGCTCAATAAATTCGGTATTGATGGAACGTACCTCAAAATCATAAGAGCTATTTATGACAAACCCACAGCCAATATCATACTGAATGGGCAAAAACTGGAAAAATTCCCTTTGAAAACTGGCACAAGACAGGGATGCCCTCTCTCACCACTCCTATTCAACATAGTGTTGGAAGTTCTGGCTAGGGCAATCAGGCAAGAGAAAGAAATCAAGGGTATTCAGTTAGGAAAAGAAGAAGTCAAATTGTCCCTGTTTGCAGATGACATGATTGTATATTTAGAAAACCCCATTGTCTCAGCCCAAAATCTCCTTAAGCTGATAAGCAACTTCAGCAAAGTCTCAGGATACAAAATTAATGTGCAAAAATCACAAGCATTCTTATACACCAGTAACAGACAAACAGAGAGCCAAATCAGGAATGAACTTCCATTCACAATTGCTTCAAAGAGAATAAAATACCTAGGAATCCAACTTACAAGGGATGTAAAGGACCTCTTCAAGGAGAACTACAAACCACTGCTCAGTGAAATAAAAGAGGACACAAACAAATGGAAGAACATACCATGCTCATGGATAGGAAGAATCAATATCGTGAAAATGGCCATACTGCCCAAGGTAATTTATAGATTCAATGCCATCCCCATCAAGCTACCAATGAGTTTCTTCACAGAATTGGAAAAAACTGCTTTAAAGTTCATATGGAACCAAAAAAGAGCCCGCATCTCCAAGACAATCCTAAGTCAAAAGAACAAAGCTGGAGGCATCACGCTACCTGACTTCAAACTATACTACAAGGCTACAGTAACCAAAACAGCATGGTACTGGTACCAAAACAGAGATATAGACCAATGGAACAGAACAGAGTCATCAGAAAAAATACCACACATCTACAGCCATCTGATCTTTGACAAACCTGAGAGAAACAAGAAATGGGGAAAGGATTCCCTATTTAATAAATGGTGCTGGGAAAATTGGCTAGCCATAAGTAGAAAGCTGAAACTGGATCCTTTCCTTACTCCTTATACGAAAATTAATTCAAGATGGATTAGAGACTTAAATGTTAGACCTAATACCATAAAAATCCTAGAGGAAAACCTAGGTAGTACCATTCAGGACATAGGCATGGGCCAAGACTTCATGTCTAAAACACCAAAAGCAACGGCAGCAAAAGCCAAAATTGACAAATGGGATCTCATTAAACTAAAGAGCTTCTGCACAGCAAAAGAAACTACCATCAGAGTGAACAGGCAACCTACAGAATGGGAGAAAATTTTTGCAATCTACTCATCTGACAAAGGGCTAATATCCAGAACCTACAAAGAACTCAAACAAATTTACAAGAAAAAAACGAACAACCCCATCAAAAAGTGGGCAAAGGATATGAACAGACACTTCTCAAAAGAAGACATTCATACAGCCAACAGATACATGAAAAAATGCTCATCATCACTGGCCATCAGAGAAATGCAAATCAAAACGACAATGAGATACCATCTCACACCAGTTAGAATGGCAATCATTAAAAAGTCAGGAAACAACAGGTGCTGGAGAGGATGTGGAGAAATAGGAACACTTTTACACTGTTGGTGGGATTGTAAACTAGTTCAACCATTATGGAAAACAGTATGGCGATTCCTCAAGGATCTAGAACTAGATGTACCATATGACCCAGCCATCCCATTACTGGGTATATACCCAAAGGATTATAAATTATGCTGCTATAAAGACACATGCACACGTATGTTTACTGCAGCACTATTCACAATAGCAAAGACTTGGAATCAACCCAAATGTCCATCAGTGACAGATTGGATTAAGAAAATGTGGCACATATACACCATGGAATACTATGCAGCCATAAAAAAGGATGAGTTTGAGTCCTTTGTAGGGACTTGGATGCAGCTGGAATCCATCATTCTTAGCAAACTATCACAAGAACAGAAAACCAAACACCACATGTTCTCACTCATAGGTGGGAACTGAACAATGATATCACTCGGACTCAGGAAGGGGAACATCACACACTGGGGCCTATCATGGGGAGGGGGGAGGGGGGAGGGATTGCATTGGGAGTTACACCTGATGTAAATGACGAGTTGATGGGTGCAGCACAGCAACATGGCACAAGTATACATATGTAACAAACCCGCACGTTATGCACATGTACCCTACAACTTAAAGTATAATAATAATAAATAAATTAAAAAAGAAAGAAAGAAAGAAAGAAAGAAAGAAAGAAAGAAAGAAAGAAAGAAAGAAAGAAAGAAAGAAAGAAAGAAAGAAATGGGAATGAATGATGTTTTTATGTACACTGCAAGTGGGCTGGGCAATATTCAGGTCCTGAGTCTCAATATAACGGGGGCCACATAATCAGGAACTATGACAAATCCAAAGAAGGTAGGGTTTTTATTCCACAATAAGAATCCAGGTGATTGTTGTAATAATTTTGTCCAATTTCTATGTTTCAAACTGCAAATCAATAAAAATAGTCCCAATATCTTTCAGAGATGCCCATTAGTAATATGTGTAAGTCTGAGCTGGCAGCATTTTAGAACACTGCTTCCACATATTTAAGAGGAACGGTGCTGGCGAGTGATGAAATGATACCCTGAAGAACTTAGATGACAGCAACCTTAGGTGAACCACACAAACGTTTCTACCGAGTTTTCAAATGTTGGGTCATCAAACAGAAAGGGATATTGAAGGAGACAAAAACAACATATCCCAGCCTGATTAACTTAATACCTTCTTTAAACATATTAGAAAGGTCCATTTACTGTACATAGCAGTGATGTCCACTAGGGCTTCCCATGAGACCCAGAAGCAAGCCAAGGCCAGGCATATGAAATGAGGAAAGACAGTGTATGTCTGCATACATTCCCATACTGGCTTTCCCTATATGTCACCCAAAAGTTAGGAATGAAGAAATTTAAAAAATGGTTCTAATACCCTAATTTCCATTACTACAAGACTCTTGAGGGTCATTGTATTAGTATAAGTATCATAGAACCGGACATAAAGAAAATTTGTTTTTATTATTTGTTTCACCTTTTCGTGAGACAAGGACCTTTGGGCTTAGACATGGCGTTTATCCCCGTAACACGTGGAATAAAATCTGACAAAACTTGAAAACACAGAAACAAAATCTGCCAAAGTGCGGATACAAAAGACTGAACTTAGGGAGCAAAATGTATTAGTACCCCCGAGACTTGACAATAAAAGAATATATAGCAATTTGTAAAGCACACTAGAGAGAACCAAGGCCTTCCACAGGAAATGAGTGATAAAGACAGCCCTATAAGAAAAAATGGACACAAAGCCTTAAGATATTTGATATTATCAGTCAGAGCTCTCAAATAAAAAATATCTCAGGTCAAAAGCACTGAACAAGTTCGGGGGGAATATAAGTGGTTACAGTAGTTCTGAGAGATGAAAAAAATTATTTTCAACAAATACTTCAATCAGACTTGTAAAACATTTTTTTCAGATACTTAGTAAGGTGCTGAAAGTGACAGGAATGAACTGTATATTTGGTTGTTTACAATAATCTCTATAGAGTCTTACTGAGGAAAATAGCTCCAATCATTCCTAAAACAAATACTTTCAGCATATAGTCCCAAATTCAAGAACTTCCACTGAGAGTTTTTAAATTTAGATATTTAGAACAGACAGGTAACAGCTGAAAATTAGAGCAAAATTTCTAGTATCCAGAAAGAACAAAAGCAAGTATTCAGCTCCTGTTACAAAATTATGCATTAAAAGAGCATTTGTTTTAGCCTATGTGTAGTTCCCACATTTAAATTGACAGTAAATTCATGTAAACTCAAACAATTTTCAAATAAAAATACTATTTCAGAGCTACATTTATTTTTCCCATGTTTTCTTTTTCTTTAACAGACACCATCAACTTTTACCCCATATATCCGGAAGATGTCCGGTAGGAAATCTCATATGAAAAAGATCCTCTAGACCGGGCGCGGTGGCTCACGCCTGTAATCCCAGCACTTTGGGAGGCCGAGGCGGGCAGATCACAAGGTCAGGAGATCGAGACCACGGTGAAACTCCAACGCTACTAAAACTACAAAAAATTAGCCGAGCGCGGTGGCAGGCGCCTGTAGTCCCAGCTACTCAGGAGGCTGAGGCAGGAGAATGGCGTGAACCCGGGAGGCGGAGCTTGCAGTGAGCTGAGATCGCATCACTGCATTCCAGCCTGTGGGACAGAGCCAGACTCCATCTCAAAAAAAAAAAGAGGAGTGAGAATAACCTGACTCTTCCACAGAGATGTAGGAGCTGCACACACACACACACACACACGTACACATTCTCAGACATACAATTTGCAAAATCCTAAATGAACATGTTCAGGAGTGGATAGTATTGATTCTCATAAATAAATATTATGTTTAAAGTTAATGCTTGATGATCCAGAAAGGAAAATAAAACGACAGAAAAATAAATGACATCTAATTTATAGAAAATTATCTTTTAAAAATATATTGAGCGCCTGAGCTATAAATAAAAATGATGAAACAAAAGATTATTAAACCTCCAGAAATGTCTGGATTACTAACACAAATGCTTCCCACTTACTAACATGAAAGTTTATAAATCGTTGTACCTGGAAAAAAAAAAAAAAAAAGAAGTACAGGCTTTAAAATGTGGTTAACGTGGAATACTATGCGCCATAAAAAAGATGAGTTCATGTCCTTTGCAGGGATATGGATGAAGCTGGAAACCATCATTCTTAGCAAACTATCACAAGACCAGAAAACCAAACACCATGAACAATGAGAACACATGGACACAGGGAGGGGAACATCATACACCTGGGCCTGTAGGAGGGTGGGGGCCTAGGGGAGGGATAACATTAGGAGAAATACCTAATGTAGGTGATGGGCTGATGGGTGCAACAAACCACCAGGGCACGTGTATACCAATGTAACAAAACTGAACGTTCTGCACATGTAACCCAGAACTTAAAGTAGAATAAAAAATAAAATACAATAAAAACAAAATAACATGTGGTTAAGGAGGCACACTTGGCATGAGCAGAGTCAAAATGTACTCAAAATTTTTCTAAAAAAAGGATCTATCCCTCCTAAGCAAAAGCAGTTGACACGTGAGAAAGCAAACACTACATTTTGATAATAGAGTGTGTTTTATATTCTAAAAGAGCAAGTACATTTTAAATACTAGCGAAGCTTTTTCTTGGTATGAACTGCTTCTTCATGAATCAGTAATTGATAGAGCTTTTTTCTGAGTAGGCAATTACTACATTTAAGAATCAAGATCTGATCCAAATGATCTGAATTGGCTTTCCACCTTGATATATGTTTACTGCCTTCAATTTCACTTCAGTCAGTCAAACATATCTAAAACCTCCCAATTCTCTTTCTCCGTTAATGCAAGATCAAGAACTAAATAGTAATCCCGAGCTCTGAAGTCTCAACACATTTTGTGTCTTTTCCTCTTCAATTCTTTATTGGAAAAAAAAAAATATGGATTTACATTTGTAACACTTCAATCCTGGTCTATCTATGTCCTAAATAAGCTCTTTTCATTGAACCTATCCATACAGAGACAGAAGAAACTCAGTAAGGCAATTTAATGAAAAAAATAAAGTATTATCCTTCATGTTTCACATCCGAAAGCTCTTTAACCTTCACTCTGCTTCCTATTTTATGTAATAATTCAATCTTCATATTGCCTTCATTTTGTCAATAATTGTTATAAATACCCCAATTGTGAAACATACAAAACCAACCAGACAAAAAATTCCATAAATATGATTAATATTTCCACATGAATCTAATAGTAATAGCCTTGACAAATGATTGGCTGCTAAATAAGATGATGCAGGTGTGAAAAATTTATAATTTAACACCTACCCAAAATAATGATTGCTACTTGACATATCTTAGTCATTTAGTAATAATATGTTCCATACTTCATTTACTAAAAAAAAAATCTGCTAAAATTAATTTATGTTACTCACTTTTTGTATGGGTTACAAAGCCCACCAATGATTCTCTTTGATCAGGGCATAGGTCATGAGAACTTCCAAATACAGCAGGTTAGAGTATATACTGACATGTCTACAGATTCAAGGAAGGGCTCTGGACCTAGGAAGTTCCTAGGAGTAGTAAAATAAGAAATAATCTTCTCATTTTTCTAGTTCTTGTTTCATAGTTTAATTCCCCGGCAACCAGTAGCAACTCCCAAATCATTTCTGACTTCTGCATGTTTCCCACCTGGGACAAAAACACGCCTTCACAGCACCATGACAACCACGCCAGCAACACAAGCATTTGGGTTCATGCAGGAAAATGAAAATCCTGAAAGGAAGCTAAGAGATAAAGGCCTACTATTCCTCATTTCCCACTGGTAGGATGTAATTACAAAAATTACTTTAACACAAAGCTTCTGGTGAATGAATAGCGGGTAATTTGAGGGGAAAAGCCTAGGGCCTAGGGATTAAATTAAAAACGTAAAATGCTGAATGATGTCATACAAGTTCAATCACCTTCCCCCCAAAAAGGAAACTGCCTAAAGCAAACTCCTTAGTGATGACAGAGTAAACATTCTTAAGAGATAGGCAGGAGTATTTTTTTTACATGAGTTTAGACAAATGATTGATTTAATAGTAGAGGTGAAATTTATGACCCTTTAATTTCTATTAAGTATATTGTTACCAATTATAATTTCAAATATAACATAATTTTGTCCAAATTAAAGAGTTTCGAAATGTGATTTCCATGCCCCTAAATCTGAAAAAGAAGCAAATTAAACATGCCCACCATGATGAAGTAGACAAATGTGTCATAAGCATGCCAAGTTTATGTTTTTTGTTTAATGAAAAGGATGCTATTCGTTTGCTAGAAACTGGCAGTGCTAGGTGTTATAAATACTTGCCACTTCTGTACTAGAAGACACCATTATTTATATTGCCAAATGTAAAACTGCTTTAGATCTTATTCTTTAAAGAGTAATTCTAAAGCAGAGCACTGCATTTTTGACTTTACTACTTAGTTCAATATATTTTTAAACAACTCTTCATATGTTTCACATTGTGAAAATACAACTTTCCTATTAAGAGTCAGGAAAGAAGAATCCGCTATATATAGGATTGATTGATTGTTTTTGTGTTGTTGAATCATACCGTATGATACATTATCTTAACAGTTTCAAAGCTGTGACTTTTGTTGGAAACTGAGCTGAATATTCTTAGCGGACAGGGAATAGAAATAGATATTTTCATTTGGTCAAGCTGAATAGCTTAGGGCTCTCGAGTGTGGGAGAAGCATAATTTTTGTTTTGTTTCTAGTTTTAATTTTGTTTTCTGGAGACATAAAGTCCTTCTTAACTATAGCAAACACCTTTCATAGGCTTCCAATTCTATGTAGTGTACACCTTCAGATTCTCGGTGATACACCTGAAAATGAGAGAGTAGAAGGCAAGAAGGGGCATTCTAACCATCGACGAGCCAATAACTGCTGTTTCACTCTCAAGCTAATCTCTACCCATCCCTACCACAAGAAATGTTTAGAAGGCCATTCACACTTTGACTCTGGGACATGATTATGAAAATGCACCATGCATTTTTTAATTCACTCAGTGGTCTAAAAGATCATATAACTTAATCTACTTAAATTGGACCGACTTATCATTCTCCTTTATCAAGCCTATTTCTGTTTCTCAATTTATATACCTGAATTCTGGAAAGAGAATTGTTTAGTCTTCTAGATTAGAATTTCTCTCTTTCCTCACCCCCTCCAACATCTACCCCATCACAAAACTCCAACAGTTTTACTTCAATTTCTATCCATTTGGCTCTATCTGTCCATCGCCTAGTTCAGGTCCTAATAGATTTTAATGTATAACACTTCCAACAAACTCCAGAGCTCAAATGAATGGCGGCTCTGAGGAACTAAACTGCCAAATCAAGAAATGTAGCTAGTCAATTACCGTGACAAGTAGCAAAATAGGGCAGACTGTTTACATGGGCCCTACTGATGAAATCCTGCAGGGTCAGAAATGGCTTGCTTATGATCAAAACTCCTACTGATGACTTGCTGTCAGAGAAATGTATGGAGACCATGATTCTCAAACACATTTCATTCCAAGTAAGTTTTAGCTTATGGATTTTATTCCTCTTCCTACATAACTCATTAAGAAAGACCTCATATGTTTCCTAAAATAAAATCTTGAATTAATCCAGAAAAGGCACTATTTTATATAGTGCTTTTGCTTTCATTTATAAATCAATATACCTTTCTAAACCTAATTTTTTTCAATTTTACATTTTAAAATAATGGAATACATTACAAAAATATATTCTTAATTTACAGTTGGAAGGTATTTGGTCTATGAGAAGACTTGGCTCTCCATCTTGCTACCAAGAAGTTAAAGGAAGAATTTAAAAGTTCTGAATCTGAATCACTTGCTCCCCCAGGCAAGAGAGTTACACTTCTAACGTATATGGTTACAACTCAAGATTCTCAAAAGGAGGTAAATTCATATCACCTACAACTTAATTCAATCAGAACATCATAAATAAGAAGGTGAAAATCATTAAGCTCATATTAACATTTATCATGGAACATTTTAAGAGAACAGAATGATTTAATTTTGATTCAAGTTTTAAGGTAATCAAGAGGTGACAGAGGAACTCCTTTTGCTCTGACCCATGACCACTGAAACTTGTCTCAGAATGTATTACTCTAGTTTGCGGCCTACTTCGACTATAATTGCAATCTTCTATTAATAACTGAAAAACTCAGTCTTCAGTGTCTGCATTATTAAAAACAACTTTTAAGTAAACTGAGTGTGTTGATGCTATTGAAATTGACATTTTAAATAATTTTCTAAAGCAATGTTCCAAATTTCTGTAATTCCATCCAATTCCTTTATGTATACGTACCCTGACTGTTACAATAAGTATTAAACATGATATTTCTTGTAACTTTCTTACTTCAAGCAAAAAAAACTCTTCTTATAAATATCAGACTAATGAAAAGTACTAGGATTAATATTTATAGAAATATACACCTTCGGGAATTGAAATGTAGTAATAGGGTACAGCTTGATGAAACTACGGTTATGACAGATGGAGCTGATGGGAGGACAGCCACAGTAACTCATCTCGCTTTCAGTTCTCCTATACAATTCCATAGCATGTGGCCTATGCTTTCCTAAAAAATATTTAACCATTGCTTTGAAAGAGGTATTAGATATTAGTAATATGCAACAACCAAGATTTACTTATAGAAAAAGCACTCTATCCTACTACCTTTTCTTTAACATAACCAGTCTTCTGATTTAGAATAACAATTTTAGAATATGAAAATTGAGATTCACCTGAAGACAATGACTAATGGTTCAACTTAAACAAAACTCTTAACATGCTAATCTTCTGCAAAGATATTAAATATTAAGTTAATTAAATAACAGCTGGCATTGATCAAGCACCCATTTTTGCTGAATACTACATTCAGCAATTTGCATATACGTCTAATACTTATTATTGTGCAATATATATTACTTCTTTTTTCATAAAAAAAACTGAGGCTCACAGAGGTTAAGTACTAATCTAAGGTAACAACAACTTGGTGTGCAGAGCTATTATTACTCACACCAAGTCTAACTGCAAAGCCACTACAGTGACTCTATAAGCTAGGCACACATTTTATAATACTGTATTTATTAATATAGTCCTGTTGTTTCAAATGAGAAATTCCTTTAAAATTTTCAAGATGTGTTAACTTTAAAGTTATCTTAAATTGCACTATTCTATTCATAAAGAATTTTAGGAGAAGTTAGTAGCATCTGAAAATCAGACGACTAGGTAACAAGTCTCAAAAGGCAATCTAGAAGATAAATTATTTCTAAAGAGGAAACTCTTTATTCTTAATAAAGAAAGTTGTCCTGGCAAATGTTAACAGACTTTTTGAGATCTGGTTAAAAAAAAAAAAAAATGGATTCCCAAATTTTCTTTTTCTCCACAGAGGAAATTTTATATCCAATGCATAAGCATATCTCCTTAATACTAAGTAACTTTCAGGTTTAATTTAAACAAACAAACAAAAATAGAAAATTTTTATGCAACATAATTTACTTGACTTTAGCAGTTCTAGCCTAATTTGAAATAGAAGTCCACAGAAGAATTTGATTCATTGTCTCCTCCATATAGTAAAAGTTTTGCAAAATAGATTTTAAAGTCAAGCGCATTATTATTTTCAAATATATCCATCACACTGGTCTTAAAACAAAAAGCAACTGTTTGTCATGTCAATATATGTCCTTAAAGGTTTAAAATAACACCGATAATTCATAATTAAGATACTTCTGTAAAGCACAAACCACAAATATTTTCAAACTTTAACATAAGCTAGAGAACCAATAGTTTTAATATAAAGGTATTAAAAGAAGTCATATCAGGGATATATAACACACTGGAATAAATACCTGTAACATATACTCTATGCATTTTTTTAAAAGCAAGCCAAATTTCATGATTTATAAAAGTAAACTTCTTTTGCTACCTCCACAATATACAGGAGCACATGACAATCACATTCTCTTACTTGATGACAGAGTTATTTTCATAATATCTTAAAATTATATTTCATTATTAAGCTTTGTCAAGATGCCTACCTCTGTAGTGGAAGTCTTTGGACATGTCTATGGGAGCCTGTTCTACTGCTGATCTCTTGTAGACAACATGAATCCTTCCTTTTTCTTCCTCCATCTGTTTACCTCTTTCCAAGGGTTCAATGAAATACTCTTCATTATCACTTTTTATCATTCCAGCCTAGAGAAAGCACAAAATGTGTTAATTTAAAAAAGAAATATCTATCATCTTCAGCTCACAACCACATCTTTTTAAATGTCAAGAATATGACTTGTGAAAACTAACGCTTTTTCTTTCCACATTTGGCTATAAATTTAAAATAGTTATTAACTATCAGTAATTCATATAAGGTAGAAATTCACATATGACAGAAATGAAAAAAAATTCATATTAAGGTACTATAGAATACAAAATTTACATAGGATGAGAATAGGGAAATCATACAACATATACATTTTATCAAACTAGAAAATAAGTGCATTTATATGCTCTACTTGGTATTTTATATCTAGTAAGAATCATATGGGATACATAAATTCAAAAAATCTCTGATTTCCCATAATAACCCACTGTGGAGCAGTTTTCCACACATTACATACTTTTTCACTTATTTACATCTTCCTCCCAAACAAGGTGGCATGAGGGAAATGAGTTCCATGCTACATTCAGTATGTAAAGTTACTTCTTTAAAATAGTCTCAGTAAGCTTCTGTGGAAATTCCACATTTCTAAAGCTTATGAATTTGAAGAACTAACTCATATTTGTCCTAGCTTAATCTAACTTTATGATTAAAATTATAACTTTAATATATATTTATATATATGTATACATATATATATATATATATACACACACACACACACACACCCCTCAAACTGCAGCCTTTCACACTGAAAAGCCTATTCTTACTTTCAGTTCCTTCTATCTCTCTATTGTTTTCTGATTCTGTTTCATCTTTTAATTATTCAGAAAACACCAGGCCTATAGTCAGTACTACAGCTGAAGAAAAATGATGGTTTTTTCTAAAATGTGATATTTCTTAAACATCAAGTCCACATTACAGTCAAGTCGTTGTGGCTCATGTTTCTACTTTAAACATCATACAATAATATGAAATATTAATTTAAATATAAGCACATTTATTTGAAAACAAAATTGGAACAAATAATGTGTTAGTGTGGAGATTGTACTTATTTTGAAAATACATATCAGATTTAGAGATGCCATATTTTTTCTCAGACCTTTAACTTATTCTGTATTTTCACACATGAGGTCACTGGCTCTCAGGCCACATGGACAAGGGAGGAGTTTCTTACTCCTTCCAACTATGTTGATATCTTTGCCATTATGCTGTCAAGCAACATAGAAATGAAAGGGAGGGGAGGTGTCCTTTACCAAAGAGCGTATGTTTTGAGCAGATATATATAATATATTATATATTATATATGTGTGTATATATATATTCAACAAAGATGCCTATGACTATAGCTTTTCTGTTGCACTCAAATCTGTCCTTTTCCTTTCTGTTCTGACTTCTACAACTGGGTATGGTATTTCCCTTCTTCCCCTTTGTAAGCCTCACAGGGATCTTAAAAGCTATGCCATCTCCATATGCCACTTCTACACTTGCCTTTATGATGTGCACTACAAACAGCCCTGGAACCTATGGGGCCATGTCTCACAAGAAAACATTACTACAACTCTTCTACTATTCTTGGCCCGTACCCTCTGGAACAACCCTCTAGCTTTCACTTAAAAGAGCATTGAGCTAGTGGGTACTTAGTAGTAAAGCTCATCTTCCAGATACTCCGAAGATTGGAGTTTCTTTCTTTACCTAATTACTTTACACTTAGTCATGTACTATGAAATACAGAGTATTTTTCAAAAGTTACATAGTTAATTATTCCCTATTCAGAGTTGTTCCTATTGGTTAATAGATTCACCTCTTCTACAAATATAATTTCCAACATCTTCCTCATGCTTTCCAATTTTAATTTTAATCTCTTCTATATTATGGTCATATTAGTTTATCTCCTATTACCAGTAATTCCAACACTCACTGCTATTGGCCTTCTCAGGCATTAATGAATTAATGTCCATAAACTATATCCAAACTAACCACAAACACAGTAAACATATAAAAAGTTAATAAAATGTATAAGGCTAAAATGTTATCTCATCCCTAACACCATCTGTTGGTAGCAAAAAGCATGAACTGGCTTTATCCTGGAACGATAGGTCTGTATTTATATACGGAAGTTTATAAGGGGAAGTGCATCAGCATGGGAGTTTCAGTATTCATCTTTATTCCAGTCTTTTCTTTGCTCCAAATCTGCTATCACTGAATTCTGTAACATCTACATTATCCTCCCATCCTCCTAAATCCACTAACATTTCCTTAGTTATAAACATCATCATTATTTATTTGGATTACAAAAACTCCCTATCTTAAGATTTTCCGAAGATCATAACGATTCTCCCAGATGAGTGCCTGACTCAGGGAAGAAACAGTGCCACTGAAGCGGTCAGCGACTCTGAGCAATGGGCAATGGCTATTGCAGTCACTTGAAAGTCACTTGAAAGTGACAGGGAGGGCAGTGAGGATTAGCCCACGTGCCTATTGAAAACACTTCTCCATATCTGCTACAGCAAACATTCAAATTCCAGGCCACATGATGTTATTTTATCACACTAAGCCACAGGTAAAACAAAATTCAACACAATTAAACATCTCATTTAGAAAGCAAAGAAAATTTAAGTCAGACTGAGTCAGTATTAGTGACAAGGCAAGCGTTGGATCAAGTGATGTCCAATGGACCCGAAATCTGAAAGTCGGCCCTTTTATTTATTAATTTAAGTAAAGTTTAATGAAATAAAGTACTTTATATAAAGCACTGTACTAAATATAGTAATAAATGAGAAATCCTGAAAGACAGTTCATTTGTCCTCATTTGATTCAATCCAGTTGAATAAATAAAATACATGCCTACTGAAATTCAGTGAGTATGCTATGGAAAGTCCAGAAAGTAATTGACAGGACAGTTGATAGTAAAATCAAGTAAAAGTTTTTTCCTCCATAATCTCACCAGACACAGAAAACTTAGTAAGAACTGTTGATTTTTCACTCGAAATTATCCAGTATCTATTTCAACTGAAATGTACCTAGTCCACATCACAATAAACCTTTGCTTTGGCCACCGTTACTGTTCACATGATGTACATATTCACCTAGTGTGGCAGCCAAAATTGCCCTTTAACATTATCATATTAAATTTGGAGAAATTTGAATTTGGTAGCAAGTGGAGCAAGCATGTAAGAGCTCAAAACATCAGGTGCTTCTTTCCCACTCACATAAAGCTCAGGATGGTTTTGGATTGGCCAGGAAGGGTTTCTACTCCACACAGCCATCCAGGAGTCCAGGCTGACAGTGGCTCTATCATCTTAATATAATCTTCCAGTATGCCTAGTCAAAACGGGAAGCAGTCTGAGGAAGCCCACATGGGAAATTTTTATGAGCTAGCCCTACTCGTGCTATTCACCATTTCCACTTACTGCCATAGATAGGATACAGTTGCATGGCTCACAGCCAACTGCAAAGAGGGCCAGGAAATGTAAGCTGGCTGTATGCCCAGGGAGAAGAGACAAATGGATTTTGATGAACAGATGGAAGTCTCAACCTCCAAAAAGATCATGCCACTCCTTTGCTTAAAACACTTTAATTGCTTCCCATTGCACTTAACACTGCAGTCATTACTTTGGCCTTCAAGGCCCACATCATCTGTGCTGCCCACCATCCTCAAGTTTGCCATTCTCAGTGTCCTCACGAGGTCCCAACCTCAGGGGATTTTGTTCAACTTTCTTTTTCTATTTCTATTCCCAAGGTCCTTATAACCTCAGGTCTTTGCAATGACATTAGTTCTGCTTAAAGAGCCTTGGTTCCACCACATCACACTTCCCTAAGCTGGCTGGTTTTTATTCTCCAGGTTTCAAGTTAAATGTTATCTCCTTAAAATGATTTACTCACTCCCTCACCTCACAAAAATGAGGTGCCCCAATCTAAATTAGATCCTCTCTTAGCCAATTATTCTAACTGAAAGCAATGTGTTCCTTTCTCTCCTGGTCCTTAACACAAATTTCAAGGGTGTATTTAGCTGAATGTGAAATCTATGGTTCTCTCTCCCCCCTGTGGAACTGTTAGCTACTAAGGCACATATATCTAGCTTAACCCACCTTTGAGTCTTAAGCTCCATCACAATTGCTGGCACAAAATATGTATTCAATAAAGTTCTGATGAAAAATTACATGAATGAATGAATGATACAAATGAGGGAATGAAGAACTTTTAGACTTTTGGTGATTTCCCGAAGACGGGAGTATTGCTATAGTGGGGATAGAAGAGAAGGAATTAGAAGTGAGGCCATTCGAGGGGAGCAACGGTTCTAAAGCAAGCTTGTCCAACCTGTGTCCTGTGGGCCACAGGCAGCCCAGGACAGCTCTGAATGCAGCCCAACACAAGTTCATAAACTTTCTTAAAACGTTATGAGATTTTTTTGTGGTTACTTTTAAGCTCATCAGTTGTCGTTACTGTGAGTGTATTTTATGTGTGGCCCCAGACAATTCTTCTTCTTCCATTGTGGCCCACGGAAGCCAGAATACTGGATACCCCTGTAAGTACTAAAGTTCCTGGTACACATGTGGATAGGAAGCAAGCCCATTCAGGGAACAGTTCATGCAGGGTGGCTCCAAAACAATGTCACGGAAGACTATTAGTACTACCTTGGGTCAGAATTTTAACATGTAGAAACAGAGAACCAAAAAATAAATAAATAAAAAAGAATGTTGATCAGATGGACGAGAACAAAACACTATTTTCATATTTCTCTGATGATTAAGTGCCAGATAGAAGCAAGCAAGAAGCTAAAATAACAGTCCAGATACGAAAAGTGGCAATGGGAAGAGAAAAGGTCAGGGGAGTGGGGAAGGAATTAATTTAAAAGTGATTTCAGGAAAAAAAAAAAAGTGGTACTTTTTAAAATGTAAGCTCCTCTACTCAAAACCTTTTAAGGTCTCCCCTTCTCATTCAGATTAGTAACCAAAGTTCCTACAGAGTCTACCTAGGCCCTCCCTGATCTCAGCATCACTGCCTTCAAGACTCCATCACCCCTCCGGCCTCATCTCACTCTCTTCCTTGTTGGCTTCACTCCAGCCATGATGGGCTCCTTGCTGATTCTTGAATACTTAGGGGGTGTTTCCCTTTTAAGACCTTTACACTGGCACTTTCCTCTACTTGGAATCCTCTTCCCCTAGCACTCTGCATGGCTAACATTTTCACCTCCTTTAAGTCCTTGCTTAGGTGTTGCTTCTCAAAGAGCATACACGGACTACCCAACTGCTTCTCAACCCAGCACCCCCAGCCTCTTTCCCTACACTGTTTCCACTGCACTTATTGCCCTCCAACAGACTGGATCACTTAACTGCCTATCATGTTCATTGTTTATTGTTAGTAACCCACCACTGCCTTGCTGGTCAGGAATCACTTCTTGGTCTGCTTTGTTCAACTATGTATCTCAAGTGCCTAAAGCAATATCTGGCATAAACTAGACACTCGATAAATACCTGATACGTGAAAAAACATCAACAAAGAAGGAAGGCACAATCTAAGATTACACCTTAGTTTTGAAGTTGGATGACTATGAAATTAATGTTTTCATTCACAGAAACAGGAAAGCCAAAATGGCAAGATGACTGGAAAACAGGAGAAAAAGTTAATGTGTTTTGTTTTAACCATTCTCTTGAAATAGTGATGGAAATTCCCGGCATTCAGTAGAGAAATACAGAATTGTAATTCAGAAAAAAAAAAAAAAATGTCACAGCCACAATGGATTTGGGATACATCTTCTCAGAGGCAATAGCTAAAGCTGTTAACAGAAATGAAGAAGAAAAGTACATAAAGAGATTTGAGGGAGGGTCAATAGAGAATCCTGGGAAATGACCATATAACCTTAGGAAACTGTCATATAGGAAATTCCTAAAATCTAAATCCTAGACCATGGCCTATAAGGCCCTCCATGTCCTAGCATTGTCTATTTTTCTGGCTTCTAACACTTTATGCCTTGCTCTTTCTGCTCTAGCCACATGGTCCTAGTCCCACTGGCACTACCCCACTTACATCAGTTAGCATCGCTTTCACTCTCTATCCCGACTTTTTCCCTTCCAGTATGACTAGATGATTTGCCTGGCCCCATTCAGTATATAAGCTTCACATGGGCATGGGCTTTGCCATATTCACTGCTATGTCATATCCCAGGGACTAGCACAGTGCCTGGCTCAAAGTAGGTGCCTAACACTTGAGGGAGCATAGGAGAAGAAATCAATGTAAGTTATGGAAAAGTGAAGATAAAACACCTTAGATTTAGAAGGAAACTGAAAAGGAATGATGAGAGATAGGAGGAAAACCAAGAAGAGTGTCATGGGCACCTAGTAGGATAGAGTTTTGTCAAAGTAAAAGTAACTGCAGTGAAGAAGACACAGAGAATGAAGTCTGTGGGAAGGAAACTAGGCATGCAAAAGCATTTAATTACAGTAGTGGGGGCTGATGAGATATTACAAGGAATTACAGAAAGGGTCAGTGTCAAAACCACATATTTTTCAGATCCCAGAATATTCACAGCCATTAGAGGTAGATTCTTCTGCACTTCTTCCTGTCACACCATATTAATATTTCTCTGTGTAGCTACCAAAATTGGAGTGACTATTTTTAAAGTACCTGAGGTTTTAGACAAGTCTTTCCTATACATACTTAAGAAAGGAAAAAATCATCAGTAGTAATAACTAAATAGTCAAAGTTCTTTTGTCCACTAGAATGCCCATTTAGGTAGTCATGCACTATCATACATAACCCTCAGTAAAAAATTCACATTCCTGCTCTCAGGTCTGCAACATTTTATTTCACAGGATATATTTAGCACATATGACAATGAAGTGACTTAAGGAATAAGTGTGCACAAAATTCTAAGTACTACTATTATTTATAATGAAACCAGAAATTTATGACTTAGAAATTTTTAGAAGTGTCACACATACAATTATATATTCTCCTGAGGGATTCCATTTAAAAAGATGCAATCATTTTTAATTTATCCTTAATGTCAATTAATCGACATACAATATCAAGATAATGTTCTATAAATTTCCCTATATAACATAAAGTCCTTCATATAAAGTACTGCATTGATATATGCAGAGATTCTAATCTCTGCAATGATACGTGAAATATTTATTGTTTCCCAAACTATTTTCCAAAATTTAACACTAATTTTTAAAAATATTTATGTTTAGTATAGCATTAAGTACACTATGTTAAACATATTTTATTTTGCTCTAATTCTTCATATAGGCTCTCTGACAGCATTTCGGAGGGGATATTTATAAAACAATGATGTGTGCTAAAAAGCCAGCTGCAAAATTCCCCTCATCTGGTCAACTCTTCCAGCTACATCACTCAACTCAAACACTGCCAAGAATTCAGAATTAAGTCAGATAGCCTCAGATGATGAAAACAGCGATCACAAAGGCCACACTCCTTACTCACTAGGAGGGGTCCTCACAGCCATATTTGAAGCCCAATTCTAATAAACTAGGTTAGATAGTTTTCTAACTCTCATCAGAGCATAAATGGCAAATGAGAACAAGGGGTGTGGGGTATAGAGAGTTTCAGATGAGATAATGTCTATGAATGCCCTTTATAAAGTCCTACAAGAAATGTAAAACACTGGTTTTTATATGTCTATAATAATAAAAATCAGACATCAAGAGAAGAATAAATTGTATTTAAGACAAAAATCAGTCTAAGTGACATTTTTTAAAAAGTTCCATCAAAAATTACAATATTTTCTTAAAATTCTGTGTCAAATATTCTAAAACACTTATGCCATGGACACATTCCATTTCTAATTGTAACAACTAAACATTTTATTGCAGTTCTTCTCAAATCTGCTAAGGAAAGAGAATAGAGATGGGTAGCTTTTTCTGGTGCCTCATGAAATAGGTACCAATCATTTAACATAGAATTGCAGCTGAAACTAAATATTTACCATTTTGTGCTAAATCTGTTACAATCTTACACTAGTTCATAGCACAGAAAGGCATAGTAAGTTTTAAATGTCTGGAAAAGATGCTGAGAAAAATGTATATCAATATTATGTGTGTAAGAGAGAGAATATGTGTAAATATAATAGTCAAGTAAGACTATCATTATACTTTAGTGGTACAACAAAATGATTTTAGTTTGCTAAAGTTCTCTGAAAACACATTCTGAGAATCACCATTTCACTGTTATTTCCTCAAACATCTGTTGTATCAATGTTCCAAGCAAACACATTGTGTAATTCCATTTACAATTAGAATGGACAGATTTTACTATATGGAGATGATTTCTAAATATTTCCTGAATTTCAGGCAGCATTTCAATGGCCTCTCCAGAATTTCTGCAAAGGAAGGATTGAGGAAGGTAAAGTGGTTGAGGAGGGCTGGAAAGTAGAATGACTAGTACCGTTCTGAAGCTGTATTCGCAAACCAAAAGTACTATCTCTCTACTTAAATAAAAGAAACTCAACTATTGAGATGTATTCAGACAGAGTACATAAAGAAAAAGAGTAGCTGGAATAGCCTCCAAGCCATGCCTTCGATTTCTATAAAGCCTTCCCTTATTCTAAAGCCAGAGGGAATTTTTATCTCTTTTGAACTCCCAGAATTTTATGTATATTTCCATGGCATTTATCATTTTGTCAGCTTTGTACTACAATTATTTATATTAACTGTGCTAGTGCCTGGAAATTAAGAGATGTTAAATAAGATGTTAACTGTATCCAAATATAAACCTGATTAAATGCCAAATTTACATTTGAGTTTAGTTGGCATTTCATTCAACAATAACCCTTCCAGATGCTTTCTGTATCTCGAAAGCATCTCCTGCAAATGGCTAGAGTCCTACATTAAAGAAAAAAAAAATAATGCCATCTCAACCCACAATTCAATTAATTGTTAAAGCAAATGGATCTAACCTTAACCAGGGACATTAGATATTACCATTTCAGT
Source organism: Macaca fascicularis (assembly GCF_037993035.2). Classification (NCBI taxonomy): domain Eukaryota; kingdom Metazoa; phylum Chordata; class Mammalia; order Primates; family Cercopithecidae; genus Macaca; species Macaca fascicularis. The sequence continues at coordinate 61,528,961 of NC_088379.1, read as the reverse complement.
TCCCTAGAGAGCATAACCTTCAACCCTCTGCTGCCTGATTCTTATCAAAATACAAGTGACAAAAAATAAAATTTGAGAAATATTTCCTGAAGGCTAAAGGATTTTCTATACATCCATTCTAATCCCTCTAATTTTCCCTAATCTCCATTACCAACTCCTGCTTCCATTAAGCCAGGCCACAGTTATTTGGGATCCTAATAGAACTGATTTTATTCAACTATACTAAAATGTTAAAACACCTGCCTAGAATGAAGATGATTACACAAAAAGAGCCCTAGGAAGCTCATTACTGTAGTAGCAGTGCATTTGTCACTGAGGACCTTTCTCAATGTCATACCCTGTTTGTTGCATGACAGTCCTGGGGAAACAAAATCACAGACTTTAGTAACAGGAACAGTTCTTCTTCTCCCAAGAAACTAGTTCATTTTTATTACAAACACTGAATATTATATAACCAATCAGGATCTGAAAGAAAACTCAGAGTCAAATCTGTATCCTACTTTAGGAGAGTCTTGTGCCATAAATCCTTGGATACTAACTTTTTATTGGAGGTTATTTTTTCTTTTTTTATGTTCTCTTCTTCCTGACTTATTTTATTGTCAATATTTTATTGTATGAATGTATAAGCTGCTACATATTCCTTGTAATATTGAAGAGGGTAGGTACTTGTTGAATGACATGTAAGTCCTATATTTCAAGCTAAAGCTACAATAACATTATGGTTTAACTGATGTGAAACAAGAAAGCATATTCCTCCAGAAAATTGTGAATTATGGGATTAAATGCATTAGGAATGCTTAGCATTATCCAATGTTTCAAAAATATATGAGTATTCTCAGAAAAAGTTGAGGATGCGTAAATTATTATTTGCATTATTCTTAGCAAAATGTGATAATTCATAAGCCTAAATCTTGCTTTTCTTTTATTTCTTAATGATTCACACTGTACAATGGTCACACAAATATAAAATATATAAAACATATTTATTTTTAATATGGGCATTTGATCCTATGTTGCTGTGGATTCTATTTACATTAGTAAATGCATATACCTAAACTATAACTTCACTCATCTTGGCAGAAGGCATATCTGAACCAAAACGCAGGCTTTCTGTTATTTCTTTCTTTCCATTGATTTGGAAAATATAAAAGCAGGTCAAATAACAATATAACAATAGAAAACTAAATTAGCTTGGGTGCAGTGCCTCATGCCTATAATCCCAACACACTGAGAGGCCAAGGAGGGTGGATCACTTAAGCCAGGAGTTTGAGACCAGCCTAGGCAATATAGTGAGACCCTATCTCTACAAAAATAAACAAATAAATTATCCAGGCATATAGGCATGTACCTGTGGTCCCAGCTACAGTGTTGAAAGGCTGAGGTGAGAGGACTTGCTTGAACTCTGGAGGTCAAGACTGCAGTGAGCCGTGATTGTGCCACTGCACACCAGTCTGGGCAACACAGCAAGACCCCATCTCAAAAGAAAAGAAAAAATAAAAAACTGAATCAAAGCAGTCATCCACTCTACTTCTTTCTAGGGTGATTTTTCCTAAAAATTAAATTAGGTGGGTAGAAAAAAAGGATCGGCCCTATATTGTTTTTCTATTGCTGCCAAAACAAACTGCCACAAATGTAATGGCTTAAAACAACACAAACTTATCTTTCAGTTCTGTAGATCAGAAGGCTGACTGGTGTTAAGGTGTTAGCAGGGACAATTTCCAAAAGCTCTTAATGCACTGGTACTATTTTCTTTCAACCTAACTTCTCACACATGCCAGTTCCACTCTTTCTCAACACCCCTTAGAACTCATTGAATTCATTAATCATTCCCAGGCTACACCCCTCCCAATTCTAATGTAAATGAAGAGAGCCTAAGCTGAAAGTTTCAAGAACTTCCTACTTGAGGTGGCAGAGTGGGGTCCAAGAAATTCCACTACATTCCTCTTTTGAGTGTCAAACACTTCTTTCCAAGTCTCTGCTGGTAACAACCATAGCCAGCTGTGTCAATGACCTTTTTATTCAGCTGATTATGTTGCACGTTCTCAGGTAAGCTCTGTTCCACGCAAAGTGACATCATGAGGAATAGAGGTAAGGCACAAGTATGCATTTATCGGGGCTCTCTGCTATAATACCTTGCCCAAGAGGAACAGAGAAAGAGATGAGTAAAGAAAACCAATCTGCAACTCAGAGCTGGAAAACAGCAGAAGGAAAAAAAAACAGAGACCAAAAAAAGAAGAAAAAAAGAAGAGAAGAAAGGTTAGTTCAATCAATCTCTATGTTCCAAATTCAGAGGGATGGCAAAATGGAAGAGAGAAAGAGCACAAGTGAGAGGCAAAGAGACAGGACATGAACTTCTGAGGAGTTCTTCTGCCTTTTACTGCACAGTAAATATCCACTCCAGCCCTTCTCCATCTCCTAATATGTTACATGCCTATTGTAGATGTGCTGCAACACACACAATGTATCTGTTGCTAAAATTCCATAAAGAAAGGTAAAATATTGAAAATGTACAGAAAATAAAGTTGATGTTTTTTCCTTTTGTGAAAGAAAATGAAGTTAAAAAAAATGAGATTATGCAACAGTTTAAGGACCTTTTGTCATTTAAAAGTCAGTTTATTAACTGAACACCTAAAAAAACATTATGGGTACTGTGGCTTACCCATCGCTATTGTACTTGTGCAATTACATGGGGAATGGATGGGGACACAAGAAGCGAGGAAGAGGAAAAATGATATGAAGGAAATTGAGTTTGAAGATGAGTTGAAGGAGAGGTTCCACCTACCCTAATTTTCTGAAAGTCTTAATAGTCTCTAGTAAAATGCTTTTCATAAGTGTTTGACATTTATGAAATTCATGGCATATAAAATTTCATCCATTAAAAAAACTCTCAGCTACTTTTCATAAAGAGTATAAATCGTTGCTTACTGTATCTGTTTTAGTTTTTCATGTAGGGCTTTTCATGTTAAGATATTTTACCTAGCAGTTTTCCTTAGTTATGATGAGGTTTATAAGGACATACAAGAAAACCTCTAAGAAAAGACTTATATTGGATGACTAAAGCCATAATAGGATCAAAGACTGTAAATCTTAATTTTATTAACGTCATCAATTTAGTAAACCAAGAACTGCTGATTAAATGCTCATTTTTTTTTACGCTTTCCATATTAACATACCTAATTGCCAAGCTAAAAGATAAGATGAATCTACCTTGTTTTAGCATAAAGGAGAAACCCTAGCTTGGTTGACACAGGACTTGGGTTCGGGTCGCAGCTTTGCTATTAACTAGCGTTACTTGTGAAAAGTCATTTAAACTCTCTGGAGCTCAGTTTCATAATCTAAAAAATTAAAAGAGTATGACTAGATAATATCTCAGATGTCTCTCAATTAAAATTATTCTATTATTTAAATTATATTTTAATATTAGAGCTCCCAAGACATGAATTTGAAAAGCTGCTCCCTGCCAATATCCTGAAACCCACTTATTCCCATAATAAATAACTTAAAAGATGTTTGTAAGACTCATATACTTAACTCCTTAAGAAAGTAGGTCACAAACTTTAGTGTGCCAAAGAATTTAGGTCCCAACCTCAGAGACTTTTCCATGTTCCAACTCCAGAGAGTCTGATTCAAAAGGACTGGGATGGTGATCAGAAATCTGCAGTTTTAACAAGCACTTCAGATGCTGCAAATAGTAGTTGCCTGGAAATCACAGTTTGAGAAAAACTGCCTTAAAATTAATGTGCCAATCAAAATGAATTTTTGGATGTTTATTCTTTTGCTCCAAAATGAATTTTAAGATGACTATTTAAAGGAAACATGAATAAATGGAACCTATGAATTCAACTATATGTAATAATTGAAATACATAATAGTCATCTGCTAAAGATATAGTAAGTCCTATATACATTTCACAGGTTTTTAAAATTTTATAGAATAACTCAAGGTGTCTTAACACATATTA